>NW_027428182.1:165000-232500 GCF_043250625.1 Sebastes fasciatus | reverse complement strand
GTCGAGGAGTCGTCTACTTCAGAGTGGGAACCCAACCTCTGAACCCGAGCATGATGCTGCCGGCCTGGATCCACATAGAACCACCTGTACAGGTAACAGAGAAACACTGGATCCACATAGAACCACCTGTACAGGTAACAGAGAAACACTGGATCCACATAGAACCACCTGTACAGGTAACAGAGAAACACTGGATCCACATAGAACCACCTGTACAGGTAACAGAGAAACACTGGATCCACATAGAACCACCTGTACAGGTAACAGAAACACTGGATCCACATAGAACCACCTGTACAGGTAAAACAGAAACACTGGATCCACATAGAACCACCTGTACAGGTAACAGAGAAACACTGGATCCACATAGAACCACCTGTACAGGTAACAGAAACACTGGATCCACATAGAACCACCTGTACAGGTAAAACAGAAACACTGGATCCACATAGAACCACCTGTACAGGTAACAGAGAAACACTGGATCCACATAGAACCACCTGTACAGGTAACAGAGAAACACTGGATCCACATAGAACCACCTGTACAGGTAACACAGAAACACTGGATCCACATAGAACCACCTGTACAGGTAAAACAGAAACACTGGATCCACATAGAACCACCTGTACAGGTAACAGAGAAACACTGGATCCACATAGAACCACCTGTACAGGTAACAGAGAAACACTGGATCCACATAGAACCACCTGTACAGGTAACAGAGAAACACTGGATCCACATAGAACCACCTGTACAGGTAACACAGAAACACTGGATCCACATAGAACCACCTGTACAGGTAACAGAAACACTGGATCCACATAGAACCACCTGTACAGGTAACAGAAACACTGGATCCACATAGAACCACCTGTACAGGTAACAGAGAAACACTGGATCCACATAGAACCACCTGTACAGGTAACACAGAAACACTGGATCCACATAGAACCACCTGTACAGGTAACAGAAACACTGGATCCACATAGAACCACCTGTACAGGTAACACAGAAACACTGGATCCACATAGAACCACCTGTACAGGTAACAGAAACACTGGATCCACATAGAACCACCTGTACAGGTAACAGAAACACTGGATCCACATAGAACCACCTGTACAGGTAACAGAAACACTGGATCCACATAGAACCACCTGTACAGGTAACAGAAACACTGGATCCACATAGAACCACCTGTACAGGTAACACAGAAACACTGGATCCACATATAACCACCTGTACAGGTAACAGAAACACTGGATCCACATAGAACCACCTGTACAGGTAACAGAAACACTGGATCCACATAGAACCACCTGTACAGGTAACAGAAACACTGGATCCACATAGAACCACCTGTACAGGTAACACAGAAACACTGGATCCACATATAACCACCTGTACAGGTAACAGAAACACTGGATCCACATAGAACCACCTGTACAGGTAACAGAAACACTGGATCCACATAGAACCACCTGTACAGGTAACAGAAACACTGGATCCACATAGAACCACCTGTACACAGTGCCCGTTTTACCTATCCAGGTAACTGTGACATCATGTCTCTGCAGCCAATCGGAGTGCAGCTGGTCAGTATTGAGACGAGTCCTAACGACCGTCTCCTCTGGGCGTTGGACAACAGAGGAAGTGTCTTCGTCAGGACGGGACTCAGTGAGGAGATGCCTGTAGGGACGGACTGGGAGCTGGTACCAGGTACACACCTGTCTGTCTGATCACCTGTTTGTCTGTCTGATCACCTGTCTGTCTGATCACCTGTCTGTCTGAGCCGTGTAGTACATGTTTCCTGGTGTTCTTGGTCTCAGTAATACTGCTTATAGTGTATTGATATTGTGTATATAGTACTTCAGTGTGTACTGGTGTATATATTTGTGTATTTATATTGTGTATATAGTACTTCAGTGTGTACTGGTGTATATATTTGTGTATTTATATTGTGTATATAGTACTTCAGTGTGTGTACTAGTGTATATGTATTTGTGTATTTCAGGTTTAGCTGTCAGCCAGCTGGTCCTCAGCTCTCGGACCGTTTGGGTCCGATGTGTCAACGGAGATCTGGCTCGACGTTACGGAGTCTCCGACCGGAACCCTGCTGGAGATTACTGGAAGAAGATCCCCGGGAACACCAACTGGTTAACTGGTGAGACTGGGATTATACTGGGATTATACTGGGTTTATACTGGTGAGACTGGGATTATACTGGGTTTATACTGGGGAGACTGGGATTATACTGGGATTACACTGGGTTTTTACTGGGTTTACACTGGGTTTATAATGGAATTATACTGGGGAGACTGGGATTATACTGGGATTATACTGGGTTTATACTGGGGAGACTGGGATTATACTGGGGAGACTGGGATTATACTGGGTGGACTGGGATTATACTGGGATTATACTGGGTTTATACTGGTGAGACTGGGATTATACTGGGGAGACTGGGATTATACTGGGGAGACTGGGATTATACTGGGTTTATACTGGTGAGACTGGAATTATACTGGGTTTATACTTGAATTATACTGGGTTTATACTGGTGAGACTGAGATTATACTGGGTTTATACTGGGATTACACTGGGTTTATACTGGTGAGACTGGGATTATACTGGGTTTATACTGGGGAGACTGGGATTATACTGGGTGGACTGGGATTATACTGGGATTATACTGGGTTTATACTGGTGAGACTGGGATTATACTGGGGAGACTGGGATTATACTGGGTTTATACTGGTGAGACTGGAATTATACTGGGTTTATACTTGAATTATACTGGGTTTATACTGGTGAGACTGAGATTATACTGGGTTTATACTGGGATTACACTGGGTTTATACTGGGTTTATACTGGTGAGACTGGGATTATACTGGGTTTATACTGGTGAGACTGAGATTATACTGCGGAGACTGGGATTATACTGGGTTTATACTGGGATTACACTGGGTTTATACTGGGTTTATACTGGTGAGACTGAGATTATACTGGGAGACTGGGATTATACTGGGGAGACTGGGATTATACTGGGTTTATACTGGTGTGACTGGGATTATACTCGGGAGACTGGGATTATACTGGGTTTATTCTGGGTTTATACTGGGATTATACTGGTGAGACTGGGATTATACTGGGGAGACTGGGATTATACTGGTGAGACTGGGTTTATACTGGGATTATACTCGTGAGACTGGGATTATACTGGGTTTATACTGGGATTATACTGGGGAGACTGGGTTTATACTGGTGAGACTGGGATTATAATGGTGAGACTGGTATACTGGTGAGACTGGGATTATACTGGTGAGACTGGGTTTATACTGGGGAGACTGAGATTATAATAGTGAGACTGGTATTATACTGGTGAGACTGGGATTATACTGGTGAGACTGGGTTTATACTGGTGAGACTGGGATTATACTGGTGAGACTGGGTTTATACTGGTGAGACTGGGTTTATACTGGGTTTATACTGGGATTATACTGGTGAGACTGGGTTTATACTGGGTTTATACTGGGATTATACTGGTGAGACTGGGTTTATACTGGTGAGACTGGGTTTATACTGGTGAGACTGGGTTTATACTGGGTTTATACTGGGATTATACTTGGACTATACTGGGGAGACTAGGTGTGTGTGTTACCTGTACAGGTGGTTCTATGTGGGTCCAGGGTGTCTCAGGTGTGTCTCAGGGTGTCTCAGGTGTGTCTCAGATGTGTCTCAGGTGTCTCTCAGTTGTGTCTCAGGTGTCTCTCAGGTGTCTCTCAGATGTGTCTCTCAGATGTGTCTCTCAGGTGTCTCTCAGGTGTCTCTCAGGTGTGTCTCAGGTGTTTCTCAGGTGTGTCTCAGATGTGTCTTAGGTGTCTCTCAGGTGTATCTCAGGTGTCTCTCAGATGTGTCTCAGGGTGTCTCAGGGTGTCTCAGGTGTCTCTCAGGTGTGTCTCAGGTGTTTCTCAGGTGTGTCTTAGGTGTCTCTCAGGTGTATCTCAGGTGTTTCTCAGGTGTCTCTCAGATGTGTCTCAGGGTGTCTCAGGTGTTTCTCAGGTGTGTCTTAGGTGTCTCTCAGGTGTATCTCAGGTGTTTCTCAGGTGTCTCTCAGATGTGTCTCAGGGTGTCTCAGGTGTCTCTCAGGTGTGCCTCAGGTGTCTCTCAGGTGTGTCTCAGGGTGTCTCAGGTGTGTCTCTCTGTCTCTCTTCAGTGACTCCAGAGGACGAGTTGTGGGCGGTGACTCTGATTGGTGGATTGTCCCGTCGCCTGACGAAGCTCCTCCCACAGACTCCCTGTAGACCCGCCCCCTCAGGCCCCTCCCTCAGCGGGGATGACATCGACGACGAATGGGAGCTCATCTGATCTATGACATCACTGTGATGTCACCACTGTCACTTCCTGTGACATCTCTGAAATAAGATGGCCACACAGAGGGAGCCCAGGTGGCTGCTGGGAAATGAAGTGAACTGAGACTCTTTTCTTTTTGTTTTAACAGGAAGCACTTTATTCTGAAGGGACAGTGGGCTACAGAGGAACTGGTTCTGGTTCTGGTTCTGGTTCAGATCATCCTCCTCCAGTCTCCAGTTCAGACTGGTTCTGACTGGTCCTAACTGGTTCTGACTGTTCCTAACTGGTTCTGACTGGTCCTAACTGGTTCTGACTGGTCCAAACTGGTCCAAACTGGTTCAAACTGGTTCAAACAGAATTGAATTGACTTTAATTGAAACTGGTTCAAATTGGTCCTGACTGGTCCTAACTGGCTCAAACTGGTTCTGACTGGTCCTAACTGGTTCTGACTGGTTCAAACTGGTCCTGACTGGTTCTGACTGTTCCTAACTGGTTCTGACTGGTCCTTACTGGTTCAAACTGGTTTAAACTGGTCCTAACTGGCTCAAACTGGTTCTGCCTGGTCCTAACTGTTTCTGACTGGTTCAAACTGGTTCTGACTGGTCCTAACTGGTTCTGACTGGTTCTGACTGGTCCTAACTGGTTCTGACTGGTTCAAACTGGTCCTAACTGGTTCTGAACTAGCCATTTTCATTCCAGTTTAGGTCAGCCTGGTCTAAACTGGTTCAGCCTGGTCTAAACTGGTTCAGTCTGGTCTTAACGGGACTGATCCATGAAAAACATGTAAAAATGTAAATGTTAAACGTCTTTGTGTTTGTTGTTGTTTAAGATAAGATAAGATTTAAAACAAAACCTGGACTCTTGATGGACTGTAATGGACTCTAATGGACTCTGATGGACTGTAATGGACTGTAATGGACTCTGGTGGACTCTAATGGACCCTGATGGACTCTAATGGACTCTAATGGACCCTGATGGACTCTAGTGGACTCTGAAAGACTGTAGTGGACCCTGATGGACTGTGGTGGACTCTAGTGGACTCTGAAAGACTGTAGTGGACCCTGATGGACTGTGGTGGACTCTAATAGACTGATGGACTGTAGTCGACCCTGATGGACTATAGTGGACTCTAATGGACTCTAATGGACTCTGATGGACTCTAACGGACTCTAACGGACTCTAATGGACTCTTGATAGACTCTGATAGACTTTAATGGACCCTGATGGACTCTAGTGGACTCTGATAGACTGTAGTGGACCCTGGTGGACTCTAATGGACTCTGGTGGACTGTAGTGGACCCTGATGGACTGTAGCGGACTCTAATGGACCCTAATGGACCCTAATGGTGTGGAAAAAGCTCCTTTAAACATGGCCTCGTCGTCATCTCTCCGCCTCGTGTCCGACAGCGTTACCATGGAAACCTGTGCAGATGTGACTCTGTTGTGATGTCAGCTGATTGGTTGGATGTTCTGCTGCTTCCTTCATTAATTAATTAACTTAATAAACATGTTTAAACACACACATGGGGGGGGTGTGAACCTTGTTCTGCTCAAACATCAAAGTGACCAGAAACATTCACTTATCTTCAACGAGTTTAACAAGCTTAACGAGTTTAACGATCTTAACGAGTTTAACGATCTTAACGATTTTAATGAGCTTAACGATCTTAACGAGCTTAACGAGCTTAACGAGTTTAACGAGTTTAACGAGCTCAACGAGCTTAACGAGTTTAACGAGCTTAACGATCTTAACGAGTTTAACGATCTTAACGAGTTTAACGAGCTTAACGAGCTTAACGATCTTAACGAGTTTAATGAGCTTAACGATCTTAACGAGCTTAACGATCTTAACGAGTTTAACGAGCTTAACGAGTTAAACGATCTTAACGATCTTAACGAGTTTAACGATCTTAACGAATTTAACGATCTTAACGAGTTTAACGAGCTTAATGATCTTAACGAGTTTAACGATCTTAACGAGCTTAACGATCTTAACGAGTTTAACGATCTTAACAAGTTTAACGAGCTTAACGAGTTAAACGATCTTAACGAGTTTAACGATCTTAACGAGCTTAACGAGTTAAACGATCTTAACGATCTTAACAAGTTTAACGATCTTAACGAATTTAACGATCTTAACGAGTTTAACGAGCTTAATGATCTTAACGAGTTTAACGATCTTAACGAGTTTAACGATCTTAACGAGTTTAACGATCTTAACGAGCTTAACGAGTTTAACGATTTTAACGATCTTAACGAGTTTAACGAGTCCGGAGAGGTTCAGCTGTGAATCAGTTTAAACTACAGAAATGATGAAGAAGTTCAGGATCTCTTCATCCTCCATATTTGGCTCATTCTGAGACACTGAATCACACCTGGACACTGAATCACACCTGGATAATGAATCACACCTGGACACTGAATCACACCTGGACACTGAATCACACCTGGATAATGAATCACACCTGGACACTGAATCACACCTGGATAATGAATCACACCTGGACACTGAATCACACCTGGATAATGAATCACACCTGGACACTGAATCACACCTGGATAATGAATCACACCTGGACACTGAGGTAGAAACACGTTTATAGATTTACAGCTGAAACACAACGAAGAATCCACGACACACAGACTGAAACATAATAAAACATAATATAATATAATAAAATATAATAAATAAAACATAATTGAATAAATATAATATAATAAACATAATATATAATAAATAAAATATATAATAATATATATATACGTGTATATATATATACACGTATATATATAATAACTATAAAGTCATCTGGAACATTTAAAAGGTCAAATATTGTGTTATTACCTGACAGTACAGGTAACAGTGACATCATCATCAGATTATTACATCACTAACAGCAGCTGCTCCTTCAGTCTCCTCAGGGTCCTAAAGCCTGTCGGCTCATATGAACAGACAGCAGGTTTACAGGTTACAGGTGTAACAGGTGTTCTCAGGTGACTGAGGGAGTCGGTATTGATCGCTGATCAGTGATCAGGTTTTAGTCTTTATTTACATCATCAACACACCGTCCAATCACAGCAGTCCTGAGGTGTTTGCAGTGTTTCCATGGTGACCGATGATGTCACCGCCAGCCGTGCGGCTGCAGGAAGTCGGGCAGCGCGGCGATCTGATCCGGGCCGGACCGAGCCAAACACCTGAGTGCCTGCAGCAGGAGGGGGGACGGGGCCAGACCGCACAGCCAGCTGAACACTTCATTTCCCAGCAGGCTTTGCCATCGACGCGGCTCGTCCTGCAGGCAGCGAAGCGGCGGCGGTTTGGGCAGGAAGAGCAGCAGGAAGTCGAGGCAGCGCCGCACGTGGCGTCGGTCCGTTGTGTCAGAGGCGACGAGTCGCTGCAGCGCGGCGTCGAGGCCGGTGGGGAGTGCGCCGTGAACCAGCAGCAGCAACAGACAGTCGGGCCGTGACAGCTCCACCGCCAGCTGCACTGCCGTCTTTCCCGCGTCCGACACGTGCGAGCAGCCGCTGCGGCCGTCCAGGTAGTCCCGCCGCACACTCTGCGTGTCGCAGTCCTTCAGAGCCTCCACCATCATGCCGAGGATCGACACGCGGTTGTAGCGCACCGCCACGGCGAGGTGCGGCACGCCGCCGCTACCGCGGCCGCAGCAGAAGCTACAGCGCGGCGGGCTGAGCGCGCCCACCGAGTACTCGTCCAGCAGGTGGCGTGCGTAGTCCTGGTGGTCGTGTACGAGCGCGTACAGCAGCGCCTCAGACGGCAGGAAGGCTCGCGGGCGTCCGTCCTCCCAGCTGAATACCTCCATACGGCGCATGTCCTCCAGCAGCCAGACCGGGAACCGTTCACGCACAGCGCAGTAGAAGGAGAACGCCGTCCGCTCGCACTGACGCTGCGACGTAGACGAAGACAGACGCTCCACCTGAGAGGACAGCAGCCACGGCATGACAACACCAGCGACACACCTAGAGAGACACAATACACACCTGGTGTGAAGGAGACACAATACACACCTGGTCTGAAGGAGACACTAAACACACCTGGAGAGACACTAAACACACTTGGTCTGAAGGAGACACTAAACACACCTGGTCTGAAGGAGACACTAAACACACCGGGTCTGAAGGACACACTAAACACACCTGGAGAGACACTAAACACACCTGGTCTGAAGGAGACACTAAACACACCTGGTCTGAAGGAGACACTAAACACACCTGGAGAGACACTAAACACACCTGGTCTGAAGGAGACACTATACACACCTGGAGAGACACTAAACACACTTGGTCTGAAGGAGACACTAAACACACCTGGTCTGAAGGAGACACTAAACACACCTGGAGAGACTAAACACACCTGGTCTGAAGGAGACACTAAACACACCTGGTCTGAAGGAGACACTAAACACACCTGGAGAGACACTAAACACACCTGGTCTGAAGGAGACACTATACACACCTGGAGGTGTGAATGAGTCCCTGTGAATCCACCAGTTCAGATCCTGTCCAGCCTGTTCAGTCTCAGAGTCAGACCTCCTCAGCTCCTCCAGTCTTTTATAGACCCCCCCCCCCCTCCCCAGCTGAGCTCCATGTGTGGATGTTTGTTTTTGGAGGCGGCCGGGGGGCGAGAGGGTTGAGAGGGGTGAGGGGGGGAGGTGGGATTGAGTGTCTCACATTACCCACATAGCGAACATAGCGGCCTTCAAGCGTCTGGAGCTTCTATAATGAAAACAGTAAACACCAGTAGAACCCAGTGGAGTCACTGAATAAGTTATTATTATTATAATTATATTATTATTATTATTATTGACAGTAAACACCAGTAGAACCCAGTAGAGTCACTCAGTCACTGTATCAGTAGCTCCTCCCAGAGGGGAGAGATGAGTCAACACCACCTCGTGATGTGATCCATCATCATCTGTAACCTCTGATCCTGTTCAGGTGGGGGGGGGGAGGGGGGTCTGATCCCAGCTGACTTTGGGTTAGGGCGGGGGAGTTCATCCTGGACAGGTCTCCAGACTATCACAGGACTGACACAGAGAGACAGACACCATTCACACCTACGGGACATTTAGAGTCAACAATGAACCTACCCTGCATGTCTTTAGACTGTGGGAGGAAACCTGAGAACCCGGAGTAAACCCACACCAACCTGCATGTCTTTAGACTGTTGGATGAAACCTGAGAACCCGTAGTAAACCCACACTAACCTGCATGTCTTTAGACTGTGGGAGGAAACCTGAGAACCAGAGTAAACCCACGCTAACCTGCATGTCTTTGGACTATGGGAGGAAACCTGAGAACCCGGAGTAAACCCACACTAACCTGCATGTCTTTGGACTGTGGGATGAAACCTGAGAACCCGGAGTAAACCCACAATAACCTTCATGTCTTTAGACTGTGGGAGGAAACCTGAGAACCAGAGTAAACCCACGCTAACCTGCATGTCTTTGGACTATGGGAGGAAACCTGAGAACCCGGAGTAAACCCACACTAACCTGCATGTCTTTGGACTGTGGGATGAAACCTGAGAACCCGGAGTAAAACCACGCTAACCTGCATGTCTTTAGACTGTGGGAGGAAACCTGAGAACCGGAGTAAAGCCACACTAACCTACATGTCTTTGGACTGTGGGATGAAACCTGAGAACCCGGAGTAAAACCACGCTAACCTGCATGTCTTTGGACTGTGGGAGGAAACCTGAGAACCCGGAGTAAACCCACGCTAACCTGCATGTCTTTAGACTGTGGGATGAAACCTGAGAACCCGGAGTAAAACCACGCTAACCTGCATGTCTTTGGACTGTGGGAGGAAACCTGAGAACCCGGAGTAAACCCACGCTAACCTGCATGTCTTTAGACTGTGGGATGAAACCTGAGAACCCGGAGTAAACCCACGCTAACCTGCATGTCTTTAGACTGTGGGAGGAAACAGGAGAACCCGGAGTATACCCACGCTAACCTGCATGTCTTTAGACTGTGGGTGGAAACCGGAGAACCCGGAGTTAACCCACGCTAACCTGCATGTCTTTAGACTGTGGGAGGAAACCTGAGAACCCGGAGTAAACCCACACTAACCTGCATGTCTTTAGACTGTGGGAGGAAACCTGAGAACCGGAGTAAACCCACACTAACCTGCATGTCTTTAGACTGTGAGAGGAAACCTGAGAACCCGGAGTAAACCCACACTAACCTGCATGTCTTTAGACTGTGGGAGGAAACCTGAGAACCGGAGTAAACCCACACTAACCTGCATGTCTTTAGACTGTGGGAGGAAACCTGAGAACTCGGAGTAAACCCACACTAACCTGCATGTCTTTAGACTGTGGGATGAAACCCTGAGAACCCGGAGTAAACCCACACTAACCTGCATGTCTTTAGACTGTGGGAGGAAACCGGAGAACCCGGAGTAAACCCACGCTAACCTGCATGTCTTTAGACTGTGGGTGGAAACCGGAGAACCTGGAGTAAACCCACGCTAACCTGCATGTGTTTAAACTGTGGGTGGAAACCTGAGAACCCGGAGTAAACCCACGCTAACCTGCATGTCTTTAGACTGTGGGAGGAAACCGGAGAACCCGGAGTAAACCCACGCTAACCTGCATGTCTTTAGACTGTGGGAGGAAACCGGAGAACCAGAAGTAAACCCACGCTAACCTGCATGTCTTTGGACTGTGGGAGGAAACCTGAGAACCCGGAGTAAACCCACGCTAACCTGCATGTCTTTAGACTGTGGGTGGAAACCGGAGAACCCGGAGTTAACCCACGCTAACCTGCATGTCTTTAGACTGTGGGAGGAAACCTGAGAACCCGGAGTAAACCCACGCTAACCTGCATGTCTTTAGACTGTGGGAGGAAACCTGAGAACCGGAGTAAACCCACACTAACCTGCATGTCTTTAGACTGTGAGAGGAAACCTGAGAACCCGGAGTAAACCCACACTAACCTGCATGTCTTTAGACTGTGGGAGGAAACCTGAGAGCCAGAGTAAACCCACGCTAACCTGCATGTCTTTGGACTGTGGGATGATTCCTGAAAACCCGGAGTAAACCCACGCTAACCTGCATGTCTTTGGACTGTGGGAGGAAACCTGAGAACCCGGAGTAAACCCACACTAACCTGCATGTCTTTGGACTGTGGGATGAAACCTGAGAACCCGGAGTAAAACCACGCTAACCTGCATGTCTTTGGACTGTGAAAAGAAACCTTAGAACCGGAGTAAACCCACGCTAACATGCATGTCTTTAGACTGTGGGAGGAAACCTGAGAACCCGGAGTAAACCCACGCTAACCT
Organism: Sebastes fasciatus; assembly: GCF_043250625.1. Taxonomy (NCBI): domain Eukaryota; kingdom Metazoa; phylum Chordata; class Actinopteri; order Perciformes; family Sebastidae; genus Sebastes; species Sebastes fasciatus. The sequence goes on along the minus strand of NW_027428182.1, from coordinate 220,838 downwards.
GCATGTCTTTAGACTGTGGGATGAAACCTGAGAACCAGAGTAAACCCACACTAACTTGCATGTCTTTAGACTGTGGGAAGAAACCTGAGAACCAGAGTAAACCCATACTAACCTGCATATCTTTAGACTGTGGGAGGAAACCTGAGAACCGGAGTAAACCCACACTAACCTGCATGTCTTTGGACTGTGGGAGGAAACCTGAGAACCCGGAGTAAACCCACGCTAACCTGAATGTCTTTGGACTGTGGGAGGAAACCTGAGAACCGGAGTAAACCCACACTAACCTGCATGTCTTTAGACTGTGGGAGGAAACCTGAGAACCCTGAGTAAACCCACACTAACCTGCATGTCTTTAGACTGTGGGAGGAAACCGGAGAACCCGGAGTAAACCCACGCTAACCTGCATGTGTTTAAACTGTGGGTGGAAACCTGAGAACCCGGAGTAAACCCACGCTAACCTGCATGTCTTTAGACTGTGGGAGGAAACCGGAGAACCAGGAGTAAATCCACGCTAACCTGCATGTCTTTGGACTGTGGGAGGAAACCTGAGAACCCGGAGTAAACCCACACTAACCTACATGTCTTTGGACTGTGGGATGAAACCTGAGAACCCGGAGTAAAACCACGCTAACCTGCATGTCTTTGGACTGTGGGAGGAAACCTGAGAACCCGGAGTAAACCCACGCTAACCTGCATGTCTTTAGACTGTGGGATGAAACCTGAGAACCCGGAGTAAAACCACGCTAACCTGCATGTCTTTGGACTGTGGGAGGAAACCTGAGAACCCGGAGTAAACCCACGCTAACCTGCATGTCTTTAGACTGTGGGATGAAACCTGAGAACTCGGAGTAAACCCACACTAACCTGCATGTCTTTAGACTGTGGGAGGAAACCTGAGAACTCGGAGTAAACCCACACTAACCTGCATGTCTTTAGACTGTGGGATGAAACCCTGAGAACCCGGAGTAAACCCACACTAACCTGCATGTCTTTAGACTGTGGGAGGAAACCGGAGAACCCGGAGTAAACCCACGCTAACCTGCATGTCTTTAGACTGTGGGTGGAAACCGGAGAACCTGGAGTAAACCCACGCTAACCTGCATGTGTTTAAACTGTGGGTGGAAACCTGAGAACCCGGAGTAAACCCACGCTAACCTGCATGTCTTTAGACTGTGGGAGGAAACCGGAGAACCCGGAGTAAACCCACGCTAACCTGCATGTCTTTAGACTGTGGGAGGAAACCGGAGAACCAGAAGTAAACCCACGCTAACCTGCATGTCTTTGGACTGTGGGAGGAAACCTGAGAACCCGGAGTAAACCCACGCTAACCTGCATGTCTTTAGACTGTGGGTGGAAACCGGAGAACCCGGAGTTAACCCACGCTAACCTGCATGTCTTTAGACTGTGGGAGGAAACCTGAGAACCCGGAGTAAACCCACACTAACCTGCATGTCTTTAGACTGTGGGAGGAAACCTGAGAACCGGAGTAAACCCACACTAACCTGCATGTCTTTAGACTGTGAGAGGAAACCTGAGAACCCGGAGTAAACCCACACTAACCTGCATGTCTTTAGACTGTGGGAGGAAACCTGAGAACCAGAGTAAACCCACGCTAACCTGCATGTCTTTGGACTGTGGGATGATTCCTGAAAACCCGGAGTAAACCCACGCTAACCTGCATGTCTTTGGACTATGGGAGGAAACCTGAGAACCCGGAGTAAACCCACGCTAACCTGCATGTCTTTAGACTGTGGGTGGAAACCGGAGAACCCGGAGTTAACCCACGCTAACCTGCATGTCTTTAGACTGTGGGAGGAAACCTGAGAACCCGGAGTAAACCCACACTAACCTGCATGTCTTTAGACTGTGGGAGGAAACCTGAGAACCGGAGTAAACCCACACTAACCTGCATGTCTTTAGACTGTGAGAGGAAACCTGAGAACCCGGAGTAAACCCACACTAACCTGCATGTCTTTAGACTGTGGGAGGAAACCTGAGAACCAGAGTAAACCCACGCTAACCTGCATGTCTTTGGACTGTGGGATGATTCCTGAAAACCCGGAGTAAACCCACGCTAACCTGCATGTCTTTGGACTATTGGAGGAAACCTGAGAACCCGGAGTAAACCCAAACTAACCTGCATGTCTTTGGACTGTGGGATGAAACCTGAGAACCCGGAGTAAAACCACGCTAACCTGCATGTCTTTGGACTGTGAAAAGAAACCTTAGAACCGGAGTAAACCCACGTTAACATGCATGTCTTTAGACTGTGGGAGGAAACCTGAGAACCCGGAGTAAACCCACGCTAACCTGCATGTCTTTAGACTGTGGGATGAAACCTGAGAACCAGAGTAAACCCACACTAACTTGCATGTCTTTAGACTGTGGGAGGAAACCTGAGAACCAGAGTAAACCCATACTAACCTGCATATCTTTAGACTGTGGGAGGAAACCTGAGAACCGGAGTAAACCCACACTAACCTGCATGTCTTTGGACTGTGGGAGGAAACCTGAGAACCCGGAGTAAACCCACGCTAACCTGAATGTCTTTGGACTGTGGGAGGAAACCTGAGAACCGGAGTAAACCCACACTAACCTGCATGTCTTTAGACTGTGGGAGGAAACCTGAGAACCCTGAGTAAACCCACACTAACCTGCATGTCTTTAGACTGTGGGAGGAAACCGGAGAACCCGGAGTAAACCCACGCTAACCTGCTTGTGTTTAAACTGTGGGTGAAAACCTGAGAACCCGGAGTAAACCCACGCTAACCTGCATGTCTTTAGACTGTGGGAGGAAACCGGAGAACCAGGAGTAAATCCACGCTAACCTGCATGTCTTTGGACTGTGGGAGGAAACCTGAGAACCCGGAGTAAACCCACACTAACCTACATGTCTTTGGACTGTGGGATGAAACCTGAGAACCCGGAGTAAAACCACGCTAACCTGCATGTCTTTGGACTGTGGGAGGAAACCTGAGAACCCGGAGTAAACCCACGCTAACCTGCATGTCTTTAGACTGTGGGATGAAACCTGAGAACTCGGAGTAAACCCACACTAACCTGCATGTCTTTAGACTGTGGGAGGAAACCTGAGAACTCGGAGTAAACCCACAATAACCTGCATGTCTTTAGACTGTGGGATGAAACCCTGAGAACCCGGAGTAAACCCACACTAACCTGCATGTCTTTAGACTGTGGGAGGAAACCGGAGAACCCGGAGTAAACCCACGCTAACCTGCATGTCTTTAGACTGTGGGTGGAAACCGGAGAACCCGGAGTAAACCCACGCTAACCTGCATGTGTTTAAACTGTGGGTGGAAACCTGAGAACCCGGAGTAAACCCACGCTAACCTGCATGTGTTTAAACTGTGGGTGGAAACCTGAGAACCCGGAGTAAACCCACGCTAACCTGCATGTCTTTAGACTGTGGGAGGAAACCGGAGAACCCGGAGTAAACCCACGCTAACCTGCATGTCTTTAGACTGTGGGAGGAAACCGGAGAACCAGGAGTAAACCCACGCTAACCTGCATGTCTTTAGACTGTGGGTGGAAACCGGAGAACCCGGAGTTAACCCACGCTAACCTGCATGTCTTTAGACTGTGGGAGGAAACCTGAGAACCCGGAGTAAACCCACACTAACCTGCATGTCTTTAGACTGTGGGAGGAAACCTGAGAACCGGAGTAAACCCACACTAACCTGCATGTCTTTGGACTGTGGGAGGAAACCTGAGAACCCGGAGTAAACCCACGCTAACCTGAATGTCTTTGGACTGTGGGAGGAAACCTGAGAACCGGAGTAAACCCACACTAACCTGCATGTCTTTAGACTGTGGGAGGAAACCTGAGAACCCTGAGTAAACCCACACTAACCTGCATGTCTTTAGACTGTGGGAGGAAACCGGAGAACCCGGAGTAAACCCACGCTAACCTGCATGTGTTTAAACTGTGGGTGGAAACCTGAGAACCCGGAGTAAACCCACGCTAACCTGCATGTCTTTAGACTGTGGGAGGAAACCGGAGAACCAGGAGTAAATCCACGCTAACCTGCATGTCTTTGGACTGTGGGAGGAAACCTGAGAACCCGGAGTAAACCCACACTAACCTACATGTCTTTGGACTGTGGGATGAAACCTGAGAACCCGGAGTAAAACCACGCTAACCTGCATGTCTTTGGACTGTGGGAGGAAACCTGAGAACCCGGAGTAAACCCACGCTAACCTGCATGTCTTTAGACTGTGGGATGAAACCTGAGAACCCGGAGTAAAACCACGCTAACCTGCATGTCTTTGGACTGTGGGAGGAAACCTGAGAACCCGGAGTAAACCCACGCTAACCTGCATGTCTTTAGACTGTGGGATGAAACCTGAGAACTCGGAGTAAACCCACACTAACCTGCATGTCTTTAGACTGTGGGAGGAAACTTGAGAACTCGGAGTAAACCCACACTAACCTGCATGTCTTTAGACTGTGGGATGAAACCCTGAGAACCCGGAGTAAACCCACACTAACCTGCATGTCTTTAGACTGTGGGAGGAAACCGGAGAACCCGGAGTAAACCCACGCTAACCTGCATGTCTTTAGACTGTGGGTGGAAACCGGAGAACCTGGAGTAAACCCACGCTAACCTGCATGTGTTTAAACTGTGGGTGGAAACCTGAGAACCCGGAGTAAACCCACGCTAACCTGCATGTCTTTAGACTGTGGGAGGAAACCGGAGAACCCGGAGTAAACCCACGCTAACCTGCATGTCTTTAGACTGTGGGAGGAAACCGGAGAACCAGAAGTAAACCCACGCTAACCTGCATGTCTTTGGACTGTGGGAGGAAACCTGAGAACCCGGAGTAAACCCACGCTAACCTGCATGTCTTTAGACTGTGGGTGGAAACCGGAGAACCCGGAGTTAACCCACGCTAACCTGCATGTCTTTAGACTGTGGGAGGAAACCTGAGAACCCGGAGTAAACCCACACTAACCTGCATGTCTTTAGACTGTGGGAGGAAACCTGAGAACCGGAGTAAACCCACACTAACCTGCATGTCTTTAGACTGTGAGAGGAAACCTGAGAACCCGGAGTAAACCCACACTAACCTGCATGTCTTTAGACTGTGGGAGGAAACCTGAGAACCAGAGTAAACCCACGCTAACCTGCATGTCTTTGGACTGTGGGATGATTCCTGAAAACCCGGAGTAAACCCACGCTAACCTGCATGTCTTTGGACTATGGGAGGAAACCTGAGAACCCGGAGTAAACCCACGCTAACCTGCATGTCTTTAGACTGTGGGTGGAAACCGGAGAACCCGGAGTTAACCCACGCTAACCTGCATGTCTTTAGACTGTGGGAGGAAACCTGAGAACCCGGAGTAAACCCACACTAACCTGCATGTCTTTAGACTGTGGGAGGAAACCTGAGAACCGGAGTAAACCCACACTAACCTGCATGTCTTTAGACTGTGAGAGGAAACCTGAGAACCCGGAGTAAACCCACACTAACCTGCATGTCTTTAGACTGTGGGAGGAAACCTGAGAACCAGAGTAAACCCACGCTAACGTGCATGTCTTTGGACTGTGGGATGATTCCTGAAAACCCGGAGTAAACCCACGCTAACCTGCATGTCTTTGGACTATGGGAGGAAACCTGAGAACCCGGAGTAAACCCACACTAACCTGCATGTCTTTGGACTGTGGGATGAAACCTGAGAACCCGGAGTAAAACCACGCTAACCTGCATGTCTTTGGACTGTGAAAAGAAACCTTAGAACCGGAGTAAACCCACGTTAACATGCATGTCTTTAGACTGTGGGAGGAAACCTGAGAACCCGGAGTAAACCCACGCTAACCTGCATGTCTTTAGACTGTGGGATGAAACCTGAGAACCAGAGTAAACCCACACTAACTTGCATGTCTTTAGACTGTGGGAGGAAACCTGAGAACCAGAGTAAACCCATACTAACCTGCATATCTTTAGACTGTGGGAGGAAACCTGAGAACCGGAGTAAACCCACACTAACCTGCATGTCTTTGGACTGTGGGAGGAAACCTGAGAACCCGGAGTAAACCCACGCTAACCTGAATGTCTTTGGACTGTGGGAGGAAACCTGAGAACCGGAGTAAACCCACACTAACCTGCATGTCTTTAGACTGTGGGAGGAAACCTGAGAACCCTGAGTAAACCCACACTAACCTGCATGTCTTTAGACTGTGGGAGGAAACCGGAGAACCCGGAGTAAACCCACGCTAACCTGCTTGTGTTTAAACTGTGGGTGAAAACCTGAGAACCCGGAGTAAACCCACGCTAACCTGCATGTCTTTAGACTGTGGGAGGAAACCGGAGAACCAGGAGTAAATCCACGCTAACCTGCATGTCTTTGGACTGTGGGAGGAAACCTGAGAACCCGGAGTAAACCCACACTAACCTACATGTCTTTGGACTGTGGGATGAAACCTGAGAACCCGGAGTAAAACCACGCTAACCTGCATGTCTTTGGACTGTGGGAGGAAACCTGAGAACCCGGAGTAAACCCACGCTAACCTGCATGTCTTTAGACTGTGGGATGAAACCTGAGAACTCGGAGTAAACCCACACTAACCTGCATGTCTTTAGACTGTGGGAGGAAACCTGAGAACTCGGAGTAAACCCACAATAACCTGCATGTCTTTAGACTGTGGGATGAAACCCTGAGAACCCGGAGTAAACCCACACTAACCTGCATGTCTTTAGACTGTGGGAGGAAACCGGAGAACCCGGAGTAAACCCACGCTAACCTGCATGTCTTTAGACTGTGGGTGGAAACCGGAGAACCCGGAGTAAACCCACGCTAACCTGCATGTGTTTAAACTGTGGGTGGAAACCTGAGAACCCGGAGTAAACCCACGCTAACCTGCATGTGTTTAAACTGTGGGTGGAAACCTGAGAACCCGGAGTAAACCCACGCTAACCTGCATGTCTTTAGACTGTGGGAGGAAACCGGAGAACCCGGAGTAAACCCACGCTAACCTGCATGTCTTTAGACTGTGGGAGGAAACCGGAGAACCAGGAGTAAACCCACGCTAACCTGCATGTCTTTAGACTGTGGGTGGAAACCGGAGAACCCGGAGTTAACCCACGCTAACCTGCATGTCTTTAGACTGTGGGAGGAAACCTGAGAACCCGGAGTAAACCCACACTAACCTGCATGTCTTTAGACTGTGGGAGGAAACCTGAGAACCGGAGTAAACCCACACTAACCTGCATGTCTTTAGACTGTGAGAGGAAACCTGAGAACCCGGAGTAAACCCACACTAACCTGCATGTCTTTAGACTGTGGGAGGAAACCTGAGAACCGGAGTAAACCCACACTAACCTGCATGTCTTTAGACTGTGGGAGGAAACCTGAGAACTCGGAGTAAACCCACACTAACCTGCATGTCTTTAGACTGTGGGATGAAACCCTGAGAACCCGGAGTAAACCCACACTAACCTGCATGTCTTTAGACTGTGGAAGGAAACCGGAGAACCCGGAGTAAACCCACGCTAACCTGCATGTCTTTAGACTGTGGGTGGAAACCGGAGAACCTGGAGTAAACCCACGCTAACCTGCATGTGTTTAAACTGTGGGTGGAAACCTGAGAACCCGGAGTAAACCCACGCTAACCTGCATGTCTTTAGACTGTGGGAGGAAACCGGAGAACCCGGAGTAAACCCACGCTAACCTGCATGTCTTTAGACTGTGGGAGGAAACCGGAGAACCAGAAGTAAACCCACGCTAACCTGCATGTCTTTGGACTGTGGGAGGAAACCTGAGAACCCGGAGTAAACCCACGCTAACCTGCATGTCTTTAGACTGTGGGTGGAAACCGGAGAACCCGGCGTTAACCCACGCTAACCTGCATGTCTTTAGACTGTGGGAGGAAACCTGAGAACCCGGAGTAAACCCACACTAACCTGCATGTCTTTAGACTGTGGGAGGAAACCTGAGAACCGGAGTAAACCCACACTAACCTGCATGTCTTTAGACTGTGAGAGGAAACCTGAGAACCCGGAGTAAACCCACACTAACCTGCATGTCTTTAGACTGTGGGAGGAAACCTGAGAACCAGAGTAAACCCACGCTAACCTGCATGTCTTTGGACTGTGAGATGATTCCTGAAAACCCGGAGTAAACCCACGCTAATCTGCATGTCTTTGGACTATGGGAGGAAACCTGAGAACCCGGAGTAAACCCACACTAACCTGCATGTCTTTGGACTGTGGGATGAAACCTGAGAACCCGGAGTAAAACCACGCTAACCTGCATGTCTTTGGACTGTGAAAAGAAACCTTAGAACCGGAGTAAACCCACGCTAACATGCATGTCTTTAGACTGTGGGAGGAAACCTGAGAACCCGGAGTAAACCCACGCTAACCTGCATGTCTTTAGACTGTGGGATGAAACCTGAGAACCAGAGTAAACCCACACTAACCTGCATGTCTTTGGACTGTGGGAGGAAACCTGAGAACCAGAGTAAACCCATACTAACCTGCATATCTTTAGACTGTGGGAGGAAACCTGAGAACCGGAGTAAACCCACACTAACCTGCATGTCTTTGGACTGTGGGAGGAAACCTGAGAACCCGGAGTAAACCCACGCTAACCTGAATGTCTTTGGACTGTGGGAGGAAACCTGAGAACCGGAGTAAACCCACACTAACCTGCATGTCTTTAGACTGTGGGAGGAAACCTGAGAACCCTGAGTAAACCCACACTAACCTGCATGTCTTTAGACTGTGGGAGGAAACCGGAGAACCCGGAGTAAACCCACGCTAACCTGCATGTGTTTAAACTGTGGGTGGAAACCTGAGAACCCGGAGTAAACCCACGCTAACCTGCATGTCTTTAGACTGTGGGAGGAAACCGGAGAACCAGGAGTAAATCCACGCTAACCTGCATGTCTTTGGACTGTGGGAGGAAACCTGAGAACCCGGAGTAAACCCACACTAACCTACATGTCTTTGGACTGTGGGATGAAACCTGAGAACCCGGAGTAAAACCACGCTAACCTGCATGTCTTTGGACTGTGGGAGGAAACCTGAGAACCCGGAGTAAACCCACGCTAACCTGCATGTCTTTAGACTGTGGGATGAAACCTGAGAACCCGGAGTAAAACCACGCTAACCTGCATGTCTTTGGACTGTGGGAGGAAACCTGAGAACCCGGAGTAAACCCACGCTAACCTGCATGTCTTTAGACTGTGGGATGAAACCTGAGAACTCGGAGTAAACCCACACTAACCTGCATGTCTTTAGACTGTGGGAGGAAACCTGAGAACTCGGAGTAAACCCACAATAACCTGCATGTCTTTAGACTGTGGGATGAAACCCTGAGAACCCGGAGTAAACCCACACTAACCTGCATGTCTTTAGACTGTGGGAGGAAACCGGAGAACCCGGAGTAAACCCACGCTAACCTGCATGTCTTTAGACTGTGGGTGGAAACCGGAGAACCTGGAGTAAACCCACGCTAACCTGCATGTGTTTAAACTGTGGGTGGAAACCTGAGAACCCGGAGTAAACCCACGCTAACCTGCATGTGTTTAAACTGTGGGTGGAAACCTGAGATCCCGGAGTAAACCCACGCTAACCTGCATGTCTTTAGACTGTGGGAGGAAACCGGAGAACCCGGAGTAAACCCACGCTAACCTGCATGTCTTTAGACTGTGGGAGGAAACCGGAGAACCAGGAGTAAACCCACGCTAACCTGCATGTCTTTGGACTGTGGGAGGAAACCTGAGAACCCGGAGTAAACCCACGCTAACCTGCATGTCTTTAGACTGTGGGAGGAAACCGGAGAATCCGGAGTAAAACCACGCTAACCTGCATGTCTTTAGATTGTGGGAGGGAACCGGAGAACCCGGAGTAAACCCATGCTAACCTGCATGTCTTTAGACTGTGGGAGGAAACCGGAGAACCCAGAGTAAACCCACAATAACCTTCATGTCTTTAGACTGTGGGAGGAAACCTGAGAACCGGAGTAAATCCACACTAACCTGCATGTCTTTAGACTGTGAGAGGAAACCTGAGAACCCGGAGTAAACCCACACTAACCTGCATGTCTTTAGACTGTGGGAGGAAACCTTAGAACCGGAGTAAACCCACACTAACCTGCATGTCTTTAGACTGTGGGATGAAACCCTGAGAACCCGGAGTAAACCCACACTAACCTGCATGTCTTTAGACTGTGGGAGGAAACCGGAGAACCTGGAGTAAACCCACGCTAACCTGCATGTCTTTAGACTGTGGGTGGAAACCGGAGAACCTGGAGTAAACCCACGCTAACCTGCATGTGTTTAAACTGTGGGTGGAAACCTGAGAACCCGGAGTAAACCCACGCTAACCTTCATGTCTTTAGACTGTGGGAGGAAACCGGAGAACCCGGAGTAAACCCACGCTAACCTGCATGTCTTTAGACTGTGGGATGAAACCTGAGAACCAGAGTAAACCCACACTAACTTGCATGTCTTTAGACTGTGGGAGGAAACCTGAGAACCAGAGTAAACCCACACTAACCTGCATATCTTTAGACTGTGGGAGGAAACCTGAGAACCCGGAGTAAACCCACACTAACCTGCATGTCATTGGACTGTGGGATGAAACCTGAGAACCCGGAGTAAACCCACACTAACCTGCATGTCTTTAGACTGTGGGAGGAAACCGGAGAACCTGGAGTAAACCCACGCTAACCTGCATGTCTTTAGACTGTGGGTGGAAACCGGAGAACCTGGAGTAAACCCACGCTAACCTGCATGTGTTTAAACTGTGGGTGGAAACCTGAGAACCCGGAGTAAACCCACACTAACCTGCATGTCTTTAGACTGTGGGAGGAAACCTGAGAACCGGAGTAAACCCACACTAACCTGCATGTCTTTAGACTGTGGGAGGAAACCTTAGAACCGGAGTAAACCCACACTAAACTGCATGTCTTTAGACTGTGGGATGAAACCCTGAGAACCCGGAGTAAACCCACACTAACCTGCATGTCTTTAGACTGTGGGAGGAAACCGGAGAACCTGGAGTAAACCCACGCTAACCTGCATGTCTTTAGACTGTGGGTGGAAACCGGAGAACCTGGAGTAAACCCACGCTAACCTGCATGTGTTTAAACTGTGGGTGGAAACCTGAGAACCCGGAGTAAACCCACGCTAACCTGCATGTCTTTAGACTGTGGGAGGAAACCGGAGAACCCGGAGTAAACCCACGCTAACCTGCATGTCATTGGACTGTGGGATGAAACCTGAGAACCCGGAGTAAAACCACGCTAACCTGCATGTCTTTGGACTGTGGGAGGAAACCTGAGAACCCTGAGTAAACCCACGCTAACCTGCATGTCTTTGGACTGTGGGAGGAAACCTGAGAATCCTGAGTAAACCCACGCTAACCTGCATGTCTTTAGACTGTGGGAGGAAACCTGAGAACCGGAGTAAACCCACACTAACCTGCATGTCTTTAGACTGTGGGAGGAAACCTGAGAACCCAGAGTAAACCCACGCTAACCTGCATGTCTTTAGACTGTGGGAGGAAACCTGAGAACCCTGAGTAAACCCACGCTAACCTGCATGTCTCTAGACTGTTGGAGAAAACCTGAGAACCGGAGTAAACCCACACTAACCTGCATGTCTTTAGACTGTGGGAGGAAACCTGAGAACCCAGAGTAAACCCACGCTAACCTGCATGTCTTTAGACTGTGGGAGGAAACCTGAGAACCCTGAGTAAACCCACGCTAACCTGCATGTCTTTAGACTGTGGGAGGAAACCTGAGAACCCTGAGTAAACCCACGCTAACCTGCATGTCTTTAGACTGTGGGAGGAAACCTGAGAACCGGAGTAAACCCACACTAACCTGCATGTCTTTAGACTGTGGGAGGAAACCTGAGAACCCAGAGTAAACTCACACTAACCTGCATGTCTTTGGACTGTGGGAGGAAACCTGAGAACCCTGAGTAAACCCACGCTAACCTGCATGTCTTTAGACTGTGGGAGGAAACCTGAGAACCCAGAGTAAACCCACGCTAACCTGCATGTCTTTAGACTGTGGGAGGAAACCTGAGAACCCGGAGTAAACCCACGCTAACCTGAATGTCTTTAGACTGTGGGAGGAAACCTGAGAACCGGAGTAAACCCACACTAACCTGCATGTCTTTGGACTGTGGGAGGAAACCTGAGAACCCTGAGTAAACCCACGCTAACCTGCATGTCTTTAGACTGTGGGAGGAAACCTGAGAACCCTGAGTAAACCCACGCTAACCTGCATGTCTTTAGACTGTGGGAGGAAACCTGAGAACCGGAGTAAACCCACACTAACCTGCATGTCTTTAGACTGTGGGAGGAAACCTGAGAACCCAGAGTAAACTCACACTAACCTGCATGTCTTTGGACTGTGGGAGGAAACCTGAGAACCCTGAGTAAACCCACGCTAACCTGCATGTCTTTAGACTGTGGGAGGAAACCTGAGAACCCAGAGTAAACCCACGCTAACCTGCATGTCTTTAGACTGTGGGAGGAAACCTGAGAACCCGGAGTAAACCCACGCTAACCTGAATGTCTTTAGACTGTGGGAGGAAACCTGAGAACCGGAGTAAACCCACACTAACCTGCATGTCTTTGGACTGTGGGAGGAAACCTGAGAACCCGGAGTAAACCCACGCTAACCTGCATGTCTTTAGACTGTGGGAGGAAACCTGAGAACCGGAGTAAACCCACACTAACCTGCATGTCTTTAGACTGTGGGAGGAAACCTGAGAACCGGAGTAAACCCACACTAACCTGCATGTCTTTAGACTGTGGGAGGGAACCTGAGAACCCGGAGTAAACCCACACTAACCTGCATGTCTTTAGACTGTGGGAGGGAACCTGAGACCCCGGGGACACTGTGGGAGGATAATAATGATAATATGAATTATTATTGTTAAAGGTCACCTATTATGCAAAATGCACTTTTCCATGTCTTTTAAACATCAATATCTGTCCCCAGTGTGTCTACAGGCCACCATAGTATCATAAAAGACCATCCTCTCTCTTTTTCTCCTGCTCCGTTTGTCCGGAAATGGGTGCAGAAAAAAAATTCGCTTTTTTCCTTGTATCTTGACGTCATTAGAGAAATGCAAGCCATGTAAGGGTTTCCTGGTCGAACCAGAGAGAACCTTCAGTAGCTGACCCCGCCCCACAGCGCGTCACTGTCTCTCCTCCTCAACCGAACTTGAGCAAAGTAGCTCCTACAGTTAGTCTGCAAGAACCAGCAGAACAGGCTTCATGTACTCCCATCATCTAAATATAACATGTTCTTTCACAAAGGCTTTCTGTAATTACACTGTTTAAACAGATGATATTTATATATTATATATATTTGATGTCATGCATGTAGCAGAGTACAGGTAGTAAATAGTGACTTGTAAGCAACACAACACATTTCTGTTTCACAGTCAAACTTTATTTGAGTTGACAGATGACAATATTAATTATTCACAGCATTTGTAATCATCTCACCTGTTAGTTAGTTATGTTAACATGGTACAGGAGAAAGTCTTCAGCTCTGGTAAACTATGGTAAGCTAAGCTCCGGTGGTCTGTAGTCATGGTAACACAGAGACAGCTACTACTGTAAATAATATACCATTACTCTGATCTTCCATACATTTATCTTTTAGCAGAAATAATTAACTGACTACTGTTTCACATCTTCTATTTTCCACCCTGATGGTCGCTGTGTTTACACACCGTGTCATAGCGGTAGCATGTAGCTAACCCGTTAGCATGTAGCTACATGCTAACGGGTTAGCTACATGCTACCGGGTTAGCTCTGTATCTCCATGTAAACAGAGCCATCTGCTCTCAGCTGTCTGCTCTCAGCTATCTGCTCTCAGCTATCTGCTCTCAGCTGTCTGCTCTCAGCTGTCTGCTCACAGCTGTCTGCTCTCAGCTATCTGCTCTCAGCTGTCTGCTCTCAGCTATCTGCTCTCAGCTGTCTGCTCTCAGCTATCTGCTCTCAGCTGTCTGCTCTCAGCTGTCTGCTCTCAGCTGTCTGCTCACAGCTGTCTGCTCTCAGCTATCTGCTCTCAGCTATCTGCTCTCAGCTATCTGCTCTCAGCTGTCTGCTCTCAGCTGTCTGCTCTCAGCTATCTGCTCTCAGCTATCTGCTCTCAGCTGTCTGCTCTCAGCTGTCTGCTCTCAGCTATCTGCTCTCAGCTATCTGCTCTCAGCTATCTGCTCTCAGCTGTCTGCTCTCAGCTGTCTGCTCTCAGCTGTCTGCTCTCAGCTATCTGCTCTCAGCTGTCTGCTCTCAGCTGTCTGCTCTCCTCTGGGATGATTCTGTCGGTCATTTCTCACAGATGGATCTGTAAAGACAGACGTAAAACAGAGTGTATGTTTACGGTTTACAGAGTTGATGCATGAGGTAAACACTGAGCTAACTAACAGAGATATAAACAGCATTATTTACCTGAGAGAAACCGTCAGGAAAACCTGGAATCTGGACCGCAGATGTTCATCATGTGTCGCCGATTTCTGATCAGATTCCTCCGGTAACGTGCGCTGGGTGAAGTTTCTGGTTTATAAACTTTAAAGTGGTTTATAAACTCTATTCTAGCTCCTCTCTCTCCCTGCTCTCAGGCCGCGAGGGGGGCGGGGAGGGTGACGCTGTTGTTGTTGAGGACGTTTGATTGACAGAAAACGCTGACCAATCAGAGCAGAGTGGGAGGAGACAGAGGCTACAGACACAGAAATCAGCACTTTTGGAAATGGGCTGAAACAGAGGTTATAGAGACATGCTGGAATGCATGATCTGATTGTTTTTTGAAAGAAAACTTCAGAGACATGGTTTGGAGGTGTCTGAGACCTATAATAACTAGTTTAAATGGAGTATAATATGTGACCTTTAATATCTGATGATTTTATTGTTGTTTGATGAGTGACCACATACACGCACACACACACGCGCAGGCACGCGCAAACGCACACGCGCTCCGTGCTCCTCGTCAGTGATCGATCAGCTGCTGATCTCTGATCAGGTTTCCCGGTTCTGATCGATACTCAGGCTCGTGCTGGTTATTTCCGGTTCCGGCTGATGGTTCCGCAACTTCAGTTGTCTGAAGCTGCAGTACCGGGTCTGCTAGCTGCTAGCTGCTAGCTGTTAGCTGCTAGCTGTTAGCTGCTAGCTGTTAGCTGCTAGCTGTTAGCTGTTAGCTGCTAGTGGTTAGCTGTTAGCTGCTAGTGGTTAGCTGTTAGCTGCTAGCTGCTAGCTGTTAGCTGCTAGTGGTTAGCTGTTAGCTGCTAGCTGCTAGTGGTTAGCTGTTAGCTGCTAGTGGTTAGCTGCTGGCTGCTAGCGGTTAGCTGCTAGCGGTTAGCTGCTAGCGGTTAGCTGCTAGCTGTTAGCTGCTAGCTGTTAGCGGTTAGCTGCTAGCTGTTAGCTGCTAGCGGTTAGCTGCTAGCTGTTAGCTGTTAGCTGCTAGCTGTTAGCTGTTAGCTGCTAGCTTCATCTCACGGATCGTTCCCGTCTCAGAAGGGTTCGGGTTCAGTTCTGTTTCACACCGAACCTCTCGCCACCGTCTGGACCGAGCCCTGAGCTCAGCTCCGAGTCCAGTTATCCGGTTCGGTTAGCAGCTGTAGCTGTTAGCCGGAGTTAGCAGTTAGCAGTTAGCAGTTAGCTGTTAGCTGTTAGCAGTTAGCAGTTAGCAGTTAGCGTCCTCATGCCGGCGATGCTGGAGCGGAACCCGGAGGCTGCTGCTCCCGGAGGGAAGAGGAGAGGCAGAGCTCCGACAGCCAGCAGCGGGACCGGGACCGGGACCGGAGCAGCGAACCCCGGAGGGAAGAGTCTGTCCGGGAACGGAACCAGCACCAACACCAACAGCTGCTGGGAGGAAGGAAGCTCCGGAACCAGCAGCGACGAGGAGCATGGTGGGTAGCCTCGAACACCGCAGTACTACCGAGTACTACCGAGTACTCTCAGTACTACTACTGACTCCTGTTGTGTGTGTGTGCAGGTGGAGGAGGGATGCGGGTCGGACTGCAGTACCAGGCCGTGGTTCCGGAGTTTGACCCGGGTAAGAGTCTAAACAGGCTCAGCAGCCTGGAGGCAGAGAGGTAGCCTCGAACAACACACCATACTGCTGAGCGGACCAGACCTGGTCCAGTCCTCTACTGGTCCCAGTTCTGACAACTGTCCTCTATATGAGAGTATCTGTTAATAAAATAGTTATTTTATTAATATAGATATATAGTATATAAACTGAAAAACAAGTAGTTAACTTGTGTTTGGTGGATTATTTCTCTGTTGGTCCAATGCTAATGCTAATGGTCATTGTATTCTACATCGTTGGAAAGCCTGTTTATTGACCTTCACAATGATGTCACACTTGTAAGGATCATGTATTTGTGGGATGAGCAGCACAGCTGATGATGTGTGGAGCCCCGGTGCCGATGGTAAACAGTGTATTCTCCTGTTGGTGTTGACTCTTGTTGTGAGTTGTTTGGTGGATGATTGAACTCTCTATCAGTAACAAGGAACAAACAAGACATATTGATTGATTGAATCCACCGTCAGGAGCCTCAGTAGAGGTGGAAGATCCATACGCAGCCACAACAGCCTGGCACCTCCTCCTCATGCTGGTTCTCCACGTCGTCTCCATACTTTGACCTGCCATCCAACTTTGGCAGACAGAACCTGGACTCATCACTGAACATGACATTCCCCCACATGTTCAGGTTCCATTGTCTGTGTTGGAGACACCAGCGCCAACGGGCCTGACGGTGAAGGGCAGTCATTGCAGGCTTCCTGGTAGCCTTATGAGAATACACTGTTTACCATTGACAGAGCATTTTGGAACATTGTTCTTGGGCGCTCCCCACATCATCAGCTGTGCTGCTCATCCCACAAATACATGATCCTTACAAGTGTGACATCATTGTGAAGGTCAATAACCAGGCTTTCAACCATGTAGAATACAATGACCATTAGCATTAGCATCACCATTAGCATTGGAACAACAGAGAAATAATCCACCAAACACAAGTTTACTTACTTTTTTCCCAGTTTATATTTAGTGTTAATGGTGAGTAAATGTGTGTGTGTGTCCTCAGAGGTGTCCCAGGCGGCTCAGCTCAGAGAGAACCTGGGCATGTTGGTGTGGATCCCCTCCAGCTGTTTGAACCAGACTCAGTGTAAGTAACAGCAGATTTAACGTCTACATTCTGACCTGCTGATCCAGATGTTTACAGTGTGTTCTCTGTTCCAGTGGACGAGTACATCGCCATCGCCAAAGAGAAGCACGGCTACAACATGGAGCAGGTTGGACTGCTTTAACTCTCTCTAGTATATATATAATATATCTATATATATAATATATATATATATAATATGTTTAGTGTATATCTCTGTGTGTCAGGCTCTGGGGATGCTCTTCTGGCACAAACACAACATTGAGAAATCTCTGGCCGACCTGCCGAACTT
The DNA here is from genome assembly GCF_043250625.1 of Sebastes fasciatus. Lineage (NCBI taxonomy): Eukaryota > Metazoa > Chordata > Actinopteri > Perciformes > Sebastidae > Sebastes > Sebastes fasciatus. The sequence goes on along the minus strand of NW_027428182.1, from coordinate 203,384 downwards.
CACTCCGTTTCCTGACGAGTGGACGGTGGAGGACAGAGTCCTGTTCGAACAGGCCTTCAGCTTCCACGGGAAGAGCTTCCACCGCATCCAGCAGATGGTTCGTTACCACGGAAACCAGTTTGTTTACATCACTGTGACCAGTACAGACCAGAGTAGTATATATACTCAAATTAAAGAGTGTCTCTCTCCGTGTAGCTGCCTGACAAGTCGATGGCCAGTCTGGTTCGGTTCTATTACTCCTGGAAGAAAAGTCGCAGTAAAACGAGTCTGATGGACCGACACACCCGGAAACACAAGAGAGAGAGAGACGACAGGTGAGCTCACACCTGCACAGGTAACACTACAGGTAGCATTACAGGTAACACTACAGGTAACATTACAGGTAACATTACAGGTAACACTACGGGTAACATTACGGGTAACATTACGGGTAACGCTACAGGTAACATTACAGGTAACATTACGGGTAACATTACGGGTAACACTACAGGTAACACTACAGGTAACATTACAGGTAACATTACGGGTAACATTACGGGTAACATTACGGGTAACATTACGGGTAACGCTACAGGTAACATTACAGGTAACATTACGGGTAACATTACGGGTAACACTACAGGTAACACTACAGGTAACATTACAGGTAACACTGCGGGTAACATTACGGGTAACATTACGGGTAACACTACAGGTAACATTACAGGTAACATTACGGGTAACATTACGGGTAACACTACAGGTAACACTACAGGTAACACTACAGGTAACACTACAGGTAACATTACAGGTAACATTACAGGTAACACTACAGGTAACATTACAGGTAACATTACAGGTAACATTACGGGTAACATTACGGGTAACACTACAGGTAACACTACAGGTAACACTACAGGTAACATTACAGGTAACATTACAGGTAACACTACAGGTAACACTACAGGTAACATTACAGGTAACATTACAGGTAACACTACAGGTAACATTACAGGTAACATTGTATACACCTGTATAAATGTGTGTCCTGTGAAGTTTTTAAATATAATATATAATAATTTAAACGTGTTTCAGCGACGATGAAGTTGAGGACAGAAACGTGAATCCTCCCAGTGACTCTGAGTTTGATCCAAATAAAGAGGACAAGAAGGAGGTAACCTACTGATCACTGTTGAGTGACTGTTTACAATTTACTTACTGTTTACTGTTTACTGACTGTTTACTGTTTACTGACTGTTTACAGTTTACTTACTGTTTACAGTTTACTTACTGTTTACTGACTGTTTACTGTTTACTTACTGTTTACAGTTTACTTAGTGTTTACTGACTGTTTACTGTTGACTGACTGTTTACAGTTTACTTACTGTTTACTGACTTTACAGTTTACTTACTGTTTACTGACTGTTTACTGTTTACTGACTGTTTACTGTTGAGTGACTGTTTACAGTTTACTTACTGTTTACTGTTTACTGACTGTTTACAGTTTACTGACTGTTTACAGTTTACTTACTGTTTACAGTTTACTTACTGTTTACTGACTGTTTACAGTTTACTGACTGTTTACAGTTTACTTAGTGTTTACTGTTTACTTACTGTTTACTGTTTACTGACTGTTTACTGTTTACTGACTGTTTACTGTTGACTGACTGTTTACAGTTTACTTACTGTTTACTGACTGTTTACAGTTTACTTACTGTTTACTGTTGACTTACTGTTGACTGACTGTTTACTGTTGACTGACTGTTTACAGTTTACTTACTGTTTACTGTTGACTGACTGTTTACTGTTGACTGACTGTTTAAAGTTTACTTACTGTTTACAGTTTACTTACTGTTTACTGTTGACTGACTGTTTAAAGTTTACTGACTGTTTAGTTTACTTACTGTTTACTGACTGTTTACTGTTTACTGACTGTTTACTGTTTACTTACTGTTTACTGTTGACTGACTGTTTACAGTTTACTGACTGTTTACAGTTTACTTACTGTTTACAGTTTACTTACTGTTTACTGACTGTTTACTGTTTACTGACTGTTTACTGTTTACTTACTGTTTACAGTTTACTTAGTGTTTACTGTTTACTTAGTGTTTACTGTTTACTTACTGTTTACTGTTTACTGACTGTTTACTGACTGTTTACTGTTGACTGACTGTTTACTGTTTACTGTTTACTGACTGTTTACAGTTTACTTACTGTTTACTGTTGACTTACTGTTTACTGTTGACTGACTGTTTACAGTTTACTTACTGTTTACAGTTTACTTACTGTTTACTGACTGTTTACTGTTTACTGACTGTTTACTGTTTACTTACTGTTTACAGTTTACTTAGTGTTTACTGTTTACTTAGTGTTTACTTACTGTTTACTGTTTACTTACTGTTTACTGTTTACTGACTGTTTACTGACTGTTTACTGTTGACTGACTGTTTACTGTTTACTGTTTACTGACTGTTTACAGTTTACTTACTGTTTACTGTTGACTTACTGTTTACTGTTGACTTACTGTTTACTGTTGACTGACTGTCTACTGTTGACTGACTGTTTACAGTTTACTTACTGTTTACTGTTGACTGACTGTTTACTGTTGACTGACTGTTTAAAGTTTACTTACTGTTTACAGTTTACTTACTGTTTACTGTTGACTGACTGTTTACTGACTGTTTAAAGTTTACTTACTGTTTACAGTTTACTTACTGTTTACTGACTGTTTACTGACTGTTTACTGTTGACTGACTGTTTACTGTTTACTTACTGTTTACTGACTGTTTACTGTTTACTGACTGTTTACTGTTGACTGACTGTTTACAGTTTACTTACTGTTTACTGTTGACTGACTGTTTACTGTTGACTTACTGTTTACTGTTGACTGACTGTTTACTGTTGACTGACTGTTTACAGTTTACTTACTGTTTACTGTTTACTGTTGACTGACTGTTTACAGTTTACTTACTGTTTATGTTTACTGACTGTTTACAGTTTACTTACTGTTGACTGACTGTTTACAGTTTACTGACTGTTTACTGTTGACTGACTGTTTGCTGACTGTTTACTGTTGACTGACTGTTTACTGTTGACTGACTGTTTACTGTTTACTGACTGTTTACTGTTGACTGACTGTTTACAGTTTACGGACTGTTTACAGTTTACTTACTCTTTACTGTTGACTGACTGTTTACAGTTTACTTACTCTTTACTGTTGACTGACTGTTTACTGTTGACTGACTGTTTACTGTTTACTTAGTTTACTGACTGTTTACTGTTGACTGACTGTTTACAGTTTACTGACTGTTTACTGTTGACTGACTGTTGACTGACTGTTGACTGTTGACTGTTGACTGTTTACTGACTGTTGACTGACTGTTGACTGACTGTTGACTGTTGACTGACTGTTGACTGACTGTTGACTGACTGTTGACTGACTGTTGACTGTTTACTGACTGTTGACTGACTGTTGACTGACTGTTGACTGACTGTTGACTGACTGTTGACTGACTGTTGACTGTTGACTGCTGACTGTTGACTGACTGTTGACTGACTGTTGACTGTTGGTTGACTGTTGACTGACTGTTGACTGACTGTTGACTGTTGGTTGACTGTTGGTTGACTGTTGACTGACTGTTGACTGACTGTTGACTGACTGTTGACTGACTGTTGACTGGCTGTTGACTGTTGACTGACTGTTGACTGTTGACTGACTGTTGACTGACTGTTGACTGACTGTTGACTGTTGGTTGACTGTTGACTGACTGTTGACTGACTGTTGACTGTTGGTTGACTGTTGACTGACTGTTGACTGTTGACTGACTGTTGACTGACTGTTGACTGTTGGTTGACTGTTGACTGACTGTTGACTGACTGTTGACTGTTGACTGACTGTTGACTGACTGTTGACTGACTGTTGACTGACTGTTGACTGTTGACTGACTGTTGACTGACTGTTGACTGTTGACTGACTGTTGACTGACTGTTGACTGACTGTTTTTTTTAATGACTTCCTGGTCTTGTTTCAGGTGAGTTCTGGATCAGAGAGGTCAGAGGTCAAACCAGTTTCTGGATTAAAGGTAACAACACCTGAATAGCACCTGTCTGTCTCTCTCTCTTAGTCAGGTGGTAGTAACCTGTCTGTCTCTCTCTCTTAGTTAGGTGGTAGTAACCTGTCTGTCTCTCTCTCTTAGTTAGGTGGTAGTAACCTGTCTGTCTCTCTCTCTTAGTTAGGTGGTAGTAACCTGTCTGTCTCTCTCTCTTAGTCAGGTGGAAGTAACCTGTCTGTCTCTCTCTCTTAGTCAGGTGGTAGTAACCTGTCTGTCTCTCTCTCTTAGTTAGGTGGTAGTAACCTGTCTGTCTCTCTCTCTTAGTTAGGTGGTAGTAACCTGTCTGTCTCTCTCTCTTAGTTAGGTGGTAGTAACCTGTCTGTCTCTCTCTCTTAGTCAGGTGGAAGTAACCTGTCTGTCTCTCTCTCTTAGTCAGGTGGTAGTAACCTGTCTGTCTCTCTCTCTTAGTCAGGTGGTAGTAACCTGTCTGTCTCCGTGTCCCTCAGACAGGCAGTAGTAACCTGTCTGTCTCTCTGTGGGTGGTAGTAACCTGTCTGTCTCTCTGTGGGTGGTAGTAACCTGTCTGTCTCTGTGGGTGGTAGTAACCTGTCTGTCTCTCTGTGGGTGGTAGTAACCTGTCTGTCTCTCTGTATCGGTGGTAGTAACCTGTCTGTCTCTTTGTATCGGTGGTAGTAACCTGTCTGTCTCTGTGGGTGGTAGTAACCTGTCTGTCTCTGTGGGTGGTAGTAACCTGTCTGTCTCTCTGTGGGTGGTAGTAACCTGTCTGTCTCTTTGTATCGGTGGTAGTAACCTGTCTGTCTGTCTGTCTCTGTGTCCCTCAGACAGGCAGTAGTAACTTGTCTGTCTCTGTGTCCCTCAGACAGGCAGTAGTAACCTGTCTGTCTCTCTGTGGGTGGTAGTAACCTGTCTGTCTCTGTGGGTGGTAGTAACCTGTCTGTCTCTGTGGGTGGTAGTAACCTGTCTGTCTCTCTGTGGGTGGTAGTAACCTGTCTGTCTCTCTGTATCGGTGGTAGTAACCTGTCTGTCTCTTTGTATCGGTGGTAGTAACCTGTCTGTCTCTGTGGGTGGTAGTAACCTGTCTGTCTCTGTGGGTGGTAGTAACCTGTCTGTCTCTCTGTGGGTGGTAGTAACCTGTCTGTCTCTTTGTATCGGTGGTAGTAACCTGTCTGTCTGTCTGTCTCTGTGTCCCTCAGACAGGCAGTAGTAACTTGTCTGTCTCTGTGTCCCTCAGACAGGCAGTAGTAACTTGTCTGTCTCTGTGTCCCTCAGACAGGCAGTAAGGCGTCCCAGCGGCTGAAGAAACGTCCTCCCAGAGGAATGTTCCTGAATCAGCAGGACGTCGTTTCGCTGTCGTCTTCGTCGGCTCAGGGACTCATCAGACACCTGGACGGTCAACTGGTGTCCATCAAGAGACAGGTACCTGTCTGTCAGATCACCTGTCTGTCTGTCAACTGGTCTCCATCAAGAGACAGGTACCTGTCTGTCTGATGACCTGTCTGTCTGTCAACTGGTCTCCATCAATAGACAGGGACCTGTCTGTCTGATCACCTGTCTGTCTGTCAACTGGTCTCCATCAAGAGACAGGTACCTGTCTCTCTGATCACCTGTCTCTCTGATCACCTGTCTCTCTGTGTTTCAGATTCAGAGCATTAAACAGTCAAACGGGTCTTTGAAGGAGAAAATCAGCTCAGGAGTCGACGAGTTCAGACAACCTGAGGTAACCACGGCAACACAGAGACACGACAACACAGAGACAACACAGACACACGGCAACACAGAGACAACACAGAGACACGGCAACACAGAGACAACACAGACACACGGCAACACAGAGACACGGCAACACAGAGACAACACAGAGACACGACAACACAGAAACAACACAGACACACGGCAACACAGAGACACGACAACACAGAGACAACACAGACACACGGCAACACAGAGACACGGCAACACAGAGACAACACAGAGACACAGCAGCACTTGTTGCTGGTTATCCGTTGGTGTTGCTGGTTGTCTGTTGCTGTTGCTGGTTGCCTGTTGGTCTTGCTGGTTGTCTGTTGGTGTTGCTGGTTGCCTGTTGATGCAGCTGGTTGTCAGTTGATGCAGCTGGTTGTCAGTTGCTGGTTGCCTTTTGCTGTTGCTGGTTGTCCGTTACTGGTTGCCTGTTGATGTTGGTTGTCTGTTGGTGTTGCTGATTGCCTGTTGATGTTGGTTGTCTATTGGTGTTGCTGGTTGCCTGTTGATGTTGCTGGTTGTCTATTGGTGTTGCAGGTTGCCTTTTGATGTTGTTGGTTGTCTATTGGTGTTGCTGGTTGCCTGTTGATGTTTCTGGTTGTCTATTGGTGTTGCTGGTTGCCTGTTGGTGTTGGTTGTCTGTTGGTGTTGCTGGTTGATGTTGGTTGTGTCTGTTGGTGTTGCTGGTTGCCTGTCGATGTTGCTGGTTGTCTATTGGTGTTGCTGGTTGCCTGTTGGTGTTGGTTGTCTGTTGGTGTTGCTGGTTGCCTGTTGATGTTGCTGGTTGTCTATTGGTGTTGTTGGTTGCCTGTTGGTGTTGGTTGTCTATTGGTGTTGCTGGTTGCCTGTTGGTGTTGGTTGTCTGTTGGTGTTGCTGGTTGTCTGTTGGTGTTGCTGGTTGTCTATTGGTGTTGCTGGTTGCCTGTTGGTTTCTCTTTGTGTCTTCATGTTGTTTTTTGTTTTAGGTGAATCAGAAGTTTAACACTCGTTGGACCACAGAGGAGCAGCTGCTGGCTGTACAAGGTAACACCTGAACTACCTGAAACTGAACTGAGACACCTGAAATACCTGTAACCAGGTGAACTGACGCACTTGAACTACCTGTAACCAGGTGAACTGACGCACTTGAACTACCTGTAACCAGGTGAACTGAGACACCTGAACTACCTGTAACCAGGTGAACTGACGCACCTTAACTACCTGTAACCAGGTGAACTGACGCACCTGAACTACCTGTAACCAGGTGAACTGAGACACCTGAACTACCTGTAACCAGGTGAACTGACGCACCTTAACTACCTGTAACCAGGTGAACTGACACACCTGTATTAATTAATCCTTGATCACTTTAATTAAACTTCTGTCAGTGACTCTCTCCCTCTCGTCCAATGACATGCAGCCATCAGGAAGTACGGGCGGGACTTCCAGGCGATTTCAGATGTGATTGGTAACAAGTCGGTGGTTCAGGTGAAGAACTTCCTGGTGAACTACAGACGGAGGTTTAACCTGGACGAGGTTCTTCAGGAGTGGGAGGCCGAACACGGGATGGAGGGGGGAGACGGGGGAGGGCTAGAGGAGGACAAGATGGAGGACAAGATGGAGGAGTGTCCTGCTGAGGAGGAGGAGGAGGTCACTGCCAGGGAGACAAAGGAGGTGAGGACAAATGTTCTTGTTTACTACAAATCCCAGAATCCTCTCTGTCTGCTCTAACTCTGTGTGATTGATGATGGAAGCTGATTCTTTTAATAAACACCTGCGCTCAGACATCTTTCACACCTTCCAGTGTAACTGTGATGTAGGTTCAGACGTCTTTCACACCTTCCAGTGTAACTGTGATGTAGGCTCAGACGTCTTTCACACCTTCCAGTGTAACTGTGATGTAGGTTCAGACGTCTTTCACACCTTCCAGTGTAACTGTGATGTAGGTTCAGACGTCTTTCACACCTTCCAGTGTAACTGATGTAGGATCAGACGTCTTTCACACCTTCCAGTGTAACTGATGTAGGATCAGACGTCTTTCACACCTTCCAGTGTAACTGTGATGTAGGTTCAGACGTCTTTCACACCTTCCAGTGTAACTGATGTAGGATCAGACGTCTTTCACACCTTCCAGTGTAACTGTGATGTAGGTTCAGACGTCTTTCACACCTTCCAGTGTAACTGATGTAGGATCAGACGTCTTTCACACCTTCCAGTGTAACTGATGTAGGATCAGACGTCTTTCACACCTTCCAGTGTAACTGATGTAGGATCAGACGTCTTTCACACCTTCCAGTGTAACTGATGTAGGATCAGACGTCTTTCACACCTTCCAGTGTAACTGTGATGTAGGTTCAGACGTCTTTCACACCTTCCAGTGTAACTGATGTAGGATCAGACGTCTTTCACACCTTCCAGTGTAACTGATGTAGGATCAGACGTCTTTCACACCTTCCAGTGTAACTGATGTAGGATCAGACGTCTTTCACACCTTCCAGTGTAACTGATGTAGGATCAGACGTCTTTCACACCTTCCAGTGTAACTGTGATGTAGGTTCAGACGTCTTTCACACCTTCCAGTGTAACTGTGATGTAGGTTCAGACGTCTTTCACACCTTCCAGTGTAACTGATGTAGGATCAGACGTCTTTCACACCTTCCAGTGTAACTGATGTAGGATCAGACGTCTTTCACACCTTCCAGTGTAACTGTGATGTAGGTTCAGACGTCTTTCACACCTTCCAGTGTAACTGTGATGTAGGTTCAGACATCTTTCACACCTTCCAGTGTAACTGTGATGTAGGCTCAGACGTCTTTCACACCTTCCAGTGTAACTGTGATGTAGGTTCAGACGTCTTTCACACCTTCCAGTGTAACTGTGATGTAGGATCAGACGTCTTTCACACCTTCCAGTGTAACTGTGATGTAGGATCAGACGTCTTTCACACCTTCCAGTGTAACTGATGTAGGATCAGACGTCTTTCACACCTTCCAGTGTAACTGATGTAGGATCAGACGTCTTTCACACCTTCCAGTGTAACTGATGTAGGATCAGACGTCTTTCACACCTTCCAGTGTAACTGATGTAGGATCAGACGTCTTTCACACCTTCCAGTGTAACTGTGATGTAGGTTCAGACGTCTTTCACACCTTCCAGTGTAACTGTGATGTAGGATCAGACGTCTTTCACACCTTCCAGTGTAACTGTGATGTAGGTTCAGACGTCTTTCACACCTTCCAGTGTAACTGTGATGTAGGTTCAGACGTCTTTCACACCTTCCAGTGTAACTGTGATGTAGGTTCAGACGTCTTTCACACCTTCCAGTGTAACTGATGTAGGTTCAGACGTCTTTCACACCTTCCAGTGTAACTGATGTAGGATCAGACGTCTTTCACACCTTCCAGTGTAACTGTGATGTAGGTTCAGACGTCTTTCACACCTTCCAGTGTAACTGTGATGTAGGTTCAGACATCTTTCACACCTTCCAGTGTAACTGATGTAGGATCAGACGTCTTTCACACCTTCCAGTGTAACTGTGATGTAGGTTCAGACGTCTTTCACACCTTCCAGTGTAACTGTGATGTAGGTTCAGACATCTTTCACACCTTCCAGTGTAACTGATGTAGGATCAGACGTCTTTCACACCTTCCAGTGTAACTGTGATGTAGGTTCAGACATCTTTCACACCTTCCAGTGTAACTGTGATGTAGGTTCAGACGTCTTTCACACCTTCCAGTGTAACTGTGATGTAGGTTCAGACGTCTTTCACACCTTCCAGTGTAACTGATGTAGGATCAGACGTCTTTCACACCTTCCAGTGTAACTGTGATGTAGGTTCAGACGTCTTTCACACCTTCCAGTGTAACTGATGTAGGATCAGACGTCTTTCACACCTTCCAGTGTAACTGATGTAGGATCAGACGTCTTTCACACCTTCCAGTGTAACTGTGATGTAGGTTCAGACATCTTTCACACCTTCCAGTGTAACTGTGATGTCTGTGACTCTACTGTGTTTCTACTGTGTAGTAACTCTACTGTGTTTCTACTCTCTGCAGGACTCGTCCTCTCCGGTAGACTCCCAGAAGCCTCTGGCCTCCTGACTCTCTGACTCCGCCCCTCTAGTTTTATGATGTCATCATGAGTTGATTTCTATTTTTATTTCTATTTTATTTCTATTTCCTGTGTGCTGGACTCTTATTGGTCGGGTATGAGGTTTGATCCATCATGAACCCGACATCACTGCTCTCTCTGGACCAATCAAAAGCCAGACCTGACCTGTCAATCAAAAGGGGGCGGGGCCTGTTTTTTTATTGTAACAATGTTTCGTGTTTTTAATCTCTGGAGGGGCGGCCATGTTTGATGATGTCACTCAGGTCGGGGGGGCGTGACAATAAAACCAAAGTTCATCAATAAATCATTCTGTTGCTCTTCTGTCTCTACTCAAACACATGAAAACAGATTATATATATATATATAATTATATATATAAATATATATATTTATATATAATTATATATAATATATAAATATATATAGATATATATATTTATATATATAATTATATATAATTATATATATAAATATATATATTTATATATATATAATTATATATTTATATATAAATATATATATTTATATATAAATATATATATTTATATATAAATATATATATTTATATATTATAAATATATAATTGTATATAAATATATATATATGTAATTATTTATATATAATTATATATACGTAATTATTTATATATAATCATATATATAAATAATTATATATAATATAAATATATATAATGTATATTTATAATTATATATATTATAAATATATATACGTTATTATTTATATATAATTATATATAAATCATATATATAATGATTTATATGTATATAATTATATATACATATAAATAATTATGTATGTATATATATATATTTATCTACTGCAGCCTGCAGTAGATAAATATATATATATACATACATATACCTGCTGGTCGGATCTGTCTCTGCAGTAGACAGCAGACAGACAGCGCCCTCTGCTGGTCGGATCTGTCTCTGCAGTAGACAGCAGACAGACAGCGCCCTCTGCTGGTCGGATCTGTCTCTGCAGTAGACAGCAGACAGACAGCGCCCTCTGCTGGTCGGATCTGTCTCTGCAGTAGACAGCAGACAGACAGCGCCCTCTGCTGGTCGGATCTGTCTCTGCAGTAGACAGCAGACAGACAGCGCCCCCTGCTGGTCGGATCTGTCTCTGCAGTAGACAGCAGACAGACAGCGCCCTCTGCTGGTCGGATCTGTCTCTGGTTCTTTGGGGGATTTCCTGGGCGGAAGCAGCGGAGGGGGTTTCCAGTGTGATCAGTTTCTCTCCGCTGGATCTGAACTGATCCCAGAGATTCCTCTCTCACTGACACACAACCGACAGAACCGACAGAACCGGAGAGCCCTGAACCCGAACCCGAACCCGAACCTGAACCCGGACCATGAGGAGTCCGCCTGAGGCCCGGAGGCTCAGCGGCAGCGGCAGGTTGACGGTTTGAATCCCGGAGAGGAGCCGAGCCGACGAGCTGCTGAGCTGTGGACCGCGGAGGAGATTCATGTGAGTCCCACACCCACTAGAACCCACTAGAACCTCAGTAGAGCCTCACTAGAGCCTCAGTAGAGCCTCAGTAGAGCCTCAGTAGAACCTCAGTAGAGCCTCAGTAGAGCCTCACTAGAGCCTCAGTAGAGCCTCAGTAGAGCCTCAGTAGAGCCTCAGTAGAACCTCAGTAGAGCCTCAGTAGAACCTCAGTAGAGCCTCAGTAGAACCTCAGTAGAGCCTCAGTAGAACCTCAGTAGAGCCTCAGTAGAACCTCAGTAGAACCTCAGTAGAGCCTCAGTAGAACCTCAGTAGAGCCTCAGTAGAACCTCAGTAGAGCCTCAGTAGAACCTCAGTAGAGCCTCACTAGAGCCTCAGTAGAACCTCAGTAGAGCCTCAGTAGAACCTCAGTAGAACCTCACTAGAGCCTCAGTAGAGCCTCAGTAGAACCTCAGTAGAGCCTCAGTAGAACCTCAGTAGAGCCTCAGTAGAACCTCAGTAGAGCCTCAGTAGAACCTCAGTAGAGCCTCACTAGAGCCTCAGTAGAACCTCAGTAGAGCCTCACTAGAGCCTCAGTAGAACCTCAGTAGAGCCTCAGTAGAACCTCAGTAGAGCCTCACTAGAGCCTCAGTAGAACCTCAGTAGAGCCTCAGTAGAACCTCAGTAGAGCCTCAGTAGAACCTCAGTAGAACCTCACAGGGCTGATAGAACAACATGTTAGCTCTACACAACAGATGCTACAGCTAGCCGTGTGCGTGTGCGCGTGTGTGTGTGTGCGCGTGTGCGAGTTTACACTAAAATAATCTATTGAACAGAGAAACAAGAAGCTAGAGGAGCTAACAGTGTTAGCATTAGCATCAGTGTGTTTATAACTGATCAATCAGACCTGAGGAATCAAACTCAGAGGATCAGATCAGGATCAGACCTGAGGAATCAAACTCAGAGGATCAGATCATAATCAATCAGACCTGAGGAATCAAACTCAGAGGATCAGATCATAATCAATCAGACCTGAGGAATCAAACTCAGAGATCAGATCATAATCAATCAGACCTGAGGAATCAAACTCAGAGGATCAGATCATAATCAATCAGACCTGAGGAATCAAACTCAGAGGATCAGATCATAATCAATCAGACCTGAGGAATCAAACTCAGAGGATCAGATCAGGATCAGACCTGAGGAATCAAACTCAGAGGATCAGATCAGGATCAGACCTGAGGAATCAAACTCAGAGATCAGATCATAATCAATCAGACCTGAGGAATCAAACTCAGAGATCAGATCATAATCAATCAGACCTGAGGAATCAAACTCAGAGGATCAGATCATAATCAATCAGACCTGAGGAATCAAACTCAGAGGATCAGATCATAATCAATCAGACCTGAGGAATCAAACTCAGAGGATCAGATCATAATCAATCAGACCTGAGGAATCAAACTCAGAGGATCAGATCATAATCAATCAGACCTGAGGAATCAAACTCAGAGGATCAGATCAGGATCAGACCTGAGGAATCAAACTCAGAGGATCAGATCAGGATCAGACCTGAGGAATCAAACTCAGAGATCAGATCATAATCAATCAGACCTGAGGAATCAAACTCAGAGGATCAGATCAGGATCAGACCTGAGGAATCAAACTCAGAGGATCAGATCATAATCAATCAGACCTGAGGAATCAAGCTCAAGAGATCAGATCATAATCAATCAGACCTGAGGAATCAAACTCAGAGATCAGATCAGGATCAGACCTGAGGAATCAAACTCAGAGGATCAGATCATAATCAATCAGACCTGAGGAATCAAACTCAGAGGATCAGATCATAATCAATCAGACCTGAGGAATCAAGCTCAAGAGATCAGATCATAATCAATCAGACCTGAGGAATCAAACTCAGAGATCAGATCATAATCAATCAGACCTGAGGAATCAAACTCAGAGATCAGATCATAATCAATCAGACCTGAGGAATCAAACGCAGAGGATCAGATCATAATCAATCAGACCTGAGGAATCAAACTCAGAGATCAGATCATAATCAATCAGACCTGAGGAATCAAACTCAGAGATCAGATCATAATCAATCAGACCTGAGGAATCAAACTCAGAGGATCAGATCAGGATCAGACCTGAGGAATCAAACTCAGAGGATCAGATCATAATCAATCAGACCTGAGGAATCAAGCTCAAGAGATCAGATCATAATCAATCAGACCTGAGGAATCAAACTCAGAGATCAGATCATAATCAATCAGACCTGAGGAATCAAACTCAGAGGATCAGATCAGGATCATTAAAGGGGCAGTTATTATTACTGAACAGACGAGTCATTTTATTCTTCTTCATTTAAATGTTAATCTGCTGTTTACTATCTGACCACGTCTTTATTTTATTTTATTATGAATTAAATGATCTATTTATGTACCAGATTAGCCGAACCCTACGACCCCTACAACCCCTACGATGACCCCTATGACCCCTACAACCCCTACGACGACCCCTACGACGACCCCTACGACCCCTACGACGACCCCTACGACGACCCCTACAACCCCTACGACGACCCCTACGACGACCCCTAAAACGACCCCTACGACGACCCCTAAAACGACCCCTACGACGACCCCTACGACGACCCCTACGACGACCCATACGATCCCTAAAACGACCCCTACTACGACCCCTACGACGACCCCTATGACCCCTACGATCCCTACAACCCCTACAACGACCCCTACGACCCCTACGACGACCCATACGATCCCTAAAACGACCCCTACTACGACCCCTACGACGACCCCTACGACGACCCCTACGACCCCTACGACGACCCCTACCACCCCTAAAGACGACCCCTCCGATCCCTACGACGACTTTGTTCACCTCATGTTCTGTTTCATGACTTGGTTGCGGGCTAAAGTTGCAGGTCTAAATGTTGTTAGCTGGAGGCTAACCAACGACTGGACGCCCCTCCGGGAGTCCGGATGGCCCCGCCCCTCTGCTGGGCCCCGCCCCTCTGCTGGGCCCCGCCCCTCTGCTGGGCTCCACTGAGCATGTGCAGACAGCGTCATTAACTCCTCCCTCCTCCCCCCTCAGGTCATGTCAGCGGGGAGGAGTGCTGACGGGAGGGAGGTGCAGATTCCCCTCCAGCAGGTGGCGCCCTCCCTGACCACGCCCCTCTCAGTGGCCCTGCCCTCTCACCGTCAAGCCAATCCCTGGCCTCCGAGTGACCCCGCCGCTTCACAAGGTAAACACCCACATCATCATCAGCTGGGCCCAGCGCTGCACTGTGATTGGCCCACAGCTGTGTTCATTAACTGGCTACAGGACCAATCATCTGAGTGTGTCTCTGTGTCCAGCTGAACTCAGGTGTGTCTCTGTGTCCTCAGGTGTCCCTGCAGGTTTCCTGCCTCTTCACGGAGGATTCAGAGACGACTTCGTAGAGACTCCAGAAGCCAAGTACTGCTGCGAGGCCTGCAGGCTGGTCCTGTGTCAGCCCCGCCAGACCGAGTGTGGACACCGCTTCTGTCAGAGCTGCATCAACGACGTCCTCAGGTGAGACAAAGACAAAGACAGGTGGACAGAAAGTGGTCTCCAGGTGTGTGTGTGTGTGTGTCTGTCCTCACCAGGACGCCCGGTGTCCGTCTCCTCTTCTCCGTCCTCACCAGAACTCTTGGTGTCCGTCTCCTCTTCTCCGTCCTCACCAGGACGCCCGGTGTCCGTCTCCTCTTCTCCGTTCTCACCAGGACGCTCGGCGTCCATCTCTTCTTCTCCGTCCTCGTGCTCGTCCAGGTGCCCATCCAGGTACTCGTCCAGGTACTCGTCCATGTGCTCGTCCAGGTGCTCGTCCTGGTGCTCGTCCAGGTGCTCGTCCTTTTGCCCGTCCAGGTGCTTGTCCTGGTGCTCGTCCAGGTGCTCGTCCTTTTGCCCGTCCAGGTGCTTGTCCTGGTGCTCGTCCAGGTGCTCTTCCTTTTGCCCGTCCAGGTGCTTGTCCTGGTGCTCGTCCAGGTGCTCGTCCTTTTGCTCGTCCTTGTGCCCGTCCAGGTGCTCTTCCTTTTGCCCGTCCAGGTGCTCGTCCTGGTGCCCGTCCAGGTGCTCGTCCTTTGCCCGTCCAGGTGCTCGTCCTTGTGCCCGTCCAGGTGCTTGTCCAGGTGCCCATCCAGGTGCCCTTCCAGGTGCTCGTCCAGGTCCCCGTCCAGGTGCTCGTCCAGGTGCCCGTCCAGGTGCTCGTCCAGGTGCTCGTCCGGGTGCCCGTCCAGGTGCTCGTCCTTGTGCCCGTCCAGGTGCTTGTCCAGCTGCTCGTCCTTGTGCCCTTCCAGGTGCTCGTCCGGGTGCTCGTCCAGGTGCTCGTCCAGGTGCCCTTCCGGGTGCCCTTCCGGGTGCCCTTCCGGGTGCTCGTCCGGGTGCTCGTCCAGGTGCTCGTCCAGGTGCTTGTCCAGGTGCCCTTCCAGGTGCCCGTCCGGGTGCTCGTCCAGGTGTTTGAGATCTCCTGTCAGGACTACTGCGTCTCATTCTCTGCAAACATGGCAGCAGCAGCTCCTTTACAGCACCAGGGAGGCGGTCCAGGTGCTCGTTCAGGTGCTTGTTCAGGTCCTCGCTCTGCGTGCCTGTCAAGGTGCTCGTCCAGGTGTTTGAGATCTGCCAGGACTACGGCGTCTCCCTCGTCGTTGCTCATCTATTCTATCGCAGACTAAAGAACACCATTCATACGACACGTCAACAACCCTCGCTAGAACTTTCTCATGTCCTGTTTAAAACAAAACAAAGTCTCGTCTCTGAATTCTCGTCTCTCGTCTCTTTGTTTATAAGTGATACGTTCCCAGGTGTGAATGATGTCAGGCTCTCGCCCGTCGGTGGCCTGACCAGCAGTTGTGTCTTCAGCTGAATCAGTAACGCTCTGTCCTCTGTCCTCCTGCAGTCATCCCAACCCGGTATGTCCGGCTGACATGGAGCCTCTGTTCAAAGACAAGGTGGGCAGGAAGTGACATCACAGCAGAGATCAAGTTGTCATTAATTATTGATTGATTATTAGTCGGTCGCTAAAGCTCTCGTTGTTTATGTTTCAGATCTTCAGAGACGTTTGCTGCCAACGGGAGATCATGGCGCTGAAGGTTTACTGTCGCAGTGAAAATAACGGGTGTCAGGAGCAGATGAGTCTGCAGCAGATACCTGTGAGTCACCCGGCAACAGACAGTCCTGCTCTCTGATTGGCTGTAGGGCGTGCTATATAATGTGTCTCTCACTTGTCTGTCTGTAGGACCACCTGAATGTGTGTCCCTTCTTCGAGGTTCCCTGTCCGTTGGGTAAATGTAAAGAACGAATGATGAGGAAAGAGATCCCCGACCACCTGAGCTGGAAATGTAAACACAGAGAGACCAGCTGCGAGTTCTGCACGACCAAGATGCCCCTGACTGACCTGCCGGTACTTCATGACATCACTGCTGACCAACGGGCAGTTAGACCAGCTTCAGTTCTTGGGACTAGTTGTAGAGGTCTGGGGACTAGTTGGGGACTAGTTGTAGAGGTCTGGGGACTAGTTGAAGAGGACTAGGGACTAGTTGTAGATGTCTGGGGACTAGTTGTAGAGGTCTGGGGACTAGTTGAAGAGGTCTAGGGACTAGTTGTAGAGGTCTGGGGACTAGTTGAAGAGGTCTAGGGACTAGTTGAAGAGGTCTTGGGACTAGTTGAAGAGGTCTAGGGACTAGTTGTAGAGGTCTGGGGACTAGTCGTAGAGGTCTGGGGACTAGTTGAAGAGGTCTGGGGACTAGTTGAAGAGGTCTGGGGACTAGTTGTAGAGGTCTAGGGACTAGTTGTAGATGTCTCGGGACTAGTTTTAGAGGTCTGGGGACTAGTTGTAGAGGTCTAGGGACTAGTTGTAGAGGTCTCGGGACTAGTTGAAGAGGTCTAGGGACTAGTTGAAGAGGTCTGGGGACTAGTTGTAGAGGTCTGGGGACTAGTTGTAGAGGTCTGGGGACTATATGTAGAGGTCTGGGGACTAGTTGCAGAGGTCTGGGGACTATATGTAGAGGTCTGGGGACTAGTTGTAGATGTCTAGGGACTAGTTGTAGAGGTCTAGGGACTAGTTTTAGAGGTCTAGGGACTAGTCGTAGAGGTCTAGGGACTAGTCGTAGAGGTCTAGGGACTAGTTGTAGAGGTCTAGGGACTAGTTGTAGAGGTCTAGGGACTAACATAAAGTGTCTGTTTTCAGAAGCACAAAGAGACGGTGTGTCCAGCGTTCCCGGTGTCGTGTCCAAACCACTGCTCCTTCTCCTCCCTTCCCCGGAGCGAGGTACTGGTCCAGTTCTGGTTCTGTGTTTCAGCTGTTTAATGACTGACTCTGATTGGTTGGTTCTGTGTTTCAGCTGTCCAGTCACCAACACGACTGTCCCAAAGCTCAGGTGAGCTGTCAGTTCCACTGCTACGGCTGTACCTTCAAGGTAACTACACAGTACTACAGTATGTACAGTATGTACAGTATGTGCAGTACTTCAGTATGTACAGTATGTACAGTACTACAGTATATGCAGTATGTGCATTATGTACAGTATATACAGTATGTACAGTACTGCAGTATGTGCATTATGTACAGTAGGTACAGTACTACAGTATGTGCAGTATGTGCATTATGTACAGTATGTGCAGTATGTACAGTATGTACAGTACTACAGTATATGCAGTATGTGCAGTATGTACAGTATGTACAGTACTACAGTATATGCAGTATGTGCAGTATGTACAGTACTACAGTATATGCAGTATGTGCAGTGTGTACAGTATATACAGTATGTGCAGTATGTACATCATGTACAGTATATGCAGTATGTACAGTATATACAGTATGTGCAGTATGTACATTATGTGCAGTATGTACATTATGTGCAGTATGCACATTATGTGCAGTATGTGCAGTATGTGCAGTATGCGCATTATGTGCAGTATGTGCAGTATGTGCAGTATGTGCATTATGTGCAGTATGTGCAGTATGTGCAGTATGTGCATTATGTGCAGTGTGTGCAGTATGCGCATTATGTGCAGTATGTGCATTATGTGCAGTATGTGCAGTATGTGCAGTATGTGCAGTATGTGCATTATGTGCAGTATGTGCAGTATGTGCAGTATGTGCATTATGTGCAGTATGTGCATTATGTGCAGTATGTGCATTATGTGCAGTATGTGCATTATGTGCAGTATGTGCAGTATGTGCAGTATGTGCAGTATGTGCATTATGTGCAGTATGTGCAGTATGTGCAGTATGTGCATTATGTGCAGTATGTGCAGTATGTGCATTATGTACATTATGTCCAGTATGTACATTATGTCCAGTATGTCCATTATGTACAGTATATACAGTATGTACAGTACTGCAGTATGTGCAGTATGTGCAGTATGTACAGTATGTACATTATGTACAGTACTGCAGTATGTGCATTATGTGCATTACGTGCAGTATGTGCAGTATGTACATTATGTGCAGTATGTACATTATGTGCAGTATGTGCATTACGTGCAGTACGTGCATTACGTGCAGTACGTGCATTACGTGCAGTACGTGCATTACGTGCAGTATGTGCAGTATGTACAGTATATACAGTATATACAGTACGTGCTGTATGTACAGTATGTACAGTATATACAGTATATACAGTACGTGCTGTATGTACAGTATGTACATAATGTACATTATGTGCAGTATGTACAGTATGTACAGTATATACAGTATATACAGTACGTGCTGTATGTACAGTATGTACATAATGTACATTATGTGCAGTACATACAGTACATGCTGTATGTACAGTATATACAGTACGTGCTGTATGTACAGTATGTACATAATGTACATTATGTGCAGTACATACAGTACGTGCTGTATGTACAGTATATACAGTACGTGCTGTATGTACAGTATGTACATAATGTACATTATGTGCAGTACATACAGTACGTGCTGTATGTACAGTATATACAGTATGTACATTATGAACATTATGTACAGTATGTGCAGTATGTGCATTATGTGCATTATGTACAGTATATACAGTATGTACATTATGAACATTATGTACAGTATGTGCAGTATGTACATTATGTGCATTATGTGCAGTATGTACAGTATATACAGTATGTGTAGTACATACATTACGTGCTGTATGTACAGTATATACAGTATGTACATTATGAACATTATGTACAGTATGTGCAGTATGTACATTATGTGCAGTATGTACAGCATATGCAGTATGTACATTATGTGCAGTATGTACAGCATATGCAGTATGTACATTATCAACATTATGTACAGTATGTGCAGTATGTACATTATGTACAGTATGTGCAGTATGTACAGTATGTACATTATGAACATTATGTACAGTATGTACATTATGAACATTATGTACAGTATGTACATTATGTGCTGTATGTACAGTATGTACATTATGTGCAGTATGTACAGTATGTACATTATGAACATTATGTACAGTATGTACATTATGAACATTATGTACAGTATGTACATTATGTGCTGTATGTACAGTATGTACATTATGTGCTGTATGTACAGTATGTACATTATGTGCAGTATGTACAGTATGTACATTATGAACATTATGTACAGTATGTACATTATGAACATTATGTACAGTATGTACATTATGAACATTATGTACAGTATGTACATTATGAACATTATGTACAGTATGTACAGTAGTATATATACCATATATACTGTATACACTGTGTCAGTGGGTCAACTGTGTGGACTGTGTTTCTTGGTGTTTCAGGGTTTGAACCAGGACATGAGGCAACATGAGTCCACCTTTGCAGCCGAACACCTGAGAATGATGGCCAGCAGAAACTCCACGTTAGAGAACAAGGTAACCGTAGCAACCAGACTGAGGTAACCGTAGCAACCAGACTGAGGTAACCGTGGCAGCGGTCTGGGGAGAGGTCTGGGGACTAGTTGTAGAGGTCTGGGGACTAGTTGGGGACTAGTTGAAGAGGTCTGGGGACAAATTGTAGAGGTCTGGGGACAAATTGTAGAGGTCTGGGGACTAGTTGCAGAGGTCTGGGGACTAGTTGTAGATGTCTGGGGACTAGTTGCAGAGGCCTGGGGACTAGTTGCAGAGGTCTGGGGACGAGTTGCAGAGGCCTGGGGACTAGTTGCAGAGTTCTGGAGACTAGTTGTAGATGTCTGGGGACTAGTTGCAGAGGCCTGGGGACTAGTTGCAGAGGTCTGGGGACGAGTTGCAGAGGCCTGGGGACGAGTTGCAGAGGTCTGGGGACTAGTTGCAGAGGCCTGGGGACTAGTTGCAGAGGTCTGGGGACTAGTTGTAGATGTCTGGGGACTAGTTGCAGAGGCCTGGGGACTAGTTGCAGAGGTCTGGGGACTAGTTGCAGAGGCCTGGGGACTAGTTGCAGAGGCCTGGGGACTAGTTGCAGAGTTCTGGGGACTAGTTGCAGAGGCCTGGGGACTAGTTGCAGAGTTCTGGGGACTAGTTGCAGAGGTCTGGGGACTAGTTGCAGAGGTCTGGGGACTAGTTGAAGAGGTCTGGGGACTAGTTGCAGAGGCCTGGGGACTAGTTGCAGAGGTCTGGGGACTAGTTGCAGAGGCCTGGGGACTAGTTGTAGATGTCTGGGGACTAGTTGCAGAGGTCTGGGGACTAGTTGAAGAGGTCTGGGGACTAGTTGCAGAGGTCTGGGGACTAGTTGAAGAGGTCTGGGGACTAGTTGCAGAGGCCTGGGGACTAGTTGCAGAGGTCTGGGGACTAGTTGCAGAGGTCTGGGGACTAGTTGCAGAGGCCTGGGGACTAGTTGTAGATGTCTGGGGACTAGTTGCAGAGGCCTGGGGACTAGTTGCAGAGGTCTGGGGACTAGTTGCAGAGGCCTGGGGACTAGTTGCAGAGTTCTGGGGACTAGTTGCAGAGGCCTGGGGACTAGTTGCAGAGTTCTGGGGACTAGTTGCAGAGGTCTGGGGACTAGTTGTAGATGTCTGGGGACTAGTTGTAGAGGTCTAGGGACTAGTTGCAGAGGTCTGGGGACTAGTTGTAGATGTCTTGGGACTAGTTGCAGAGGTCTGGGGACTAGTTGCAGAGGCCTGGGGACTAGTTGCAGAGTTCTGGGGACTAGTTGCAGAGGCCTGGGGACTAGTTGCAGAGTTCTGGGGACTAGTTGCAGAGGTCTGGGGACTAGTTGTAGATGTCTGGGGACTAGTTGCAGAGGCCTGGGGACTAGTTGCAGAGGTCTGGGGACGAGTTGCAGAGGCCTGGGGACTAGTTGCAGAGTTCTGGGGACTAGTTGTAGATGTCTGGGGACTAGTTGCAGAGGCCTGGGGACTAGTTGCAGAGGTCTGGGGACGAGTTGCAGAGGCCTGGGGACGAGTTGCAGAGGTCTGGGGACTAGTTGCAGAGGCCTGGGGACTAGTTGCAGAGGTCTGGGGACTAGTTGTAGATGTCTGGGGACTAGTTGCAGAGGCCTGGGGACTAGTTGCAGAGGTCTGGGGACTAGTTGCAGAGGCCTGGGGACTAGTTGCAGAGTTCTGGGGACTAGTTGCAGAGGCCTGGGGACTAGTTGCAGAGTTCTGGGGACTAGTTGCAGAGGTCTGGGGACTAGTTGCAGAGGTCTGGGGACTAGTTGAAGAGGTCTGGGGACTAGTTGCAGAGGTCTGGGGACTAGTTGAAGAGGTCTGGGGACTAGTTGCAGAGGCCTGGGGACTAGTTGCAGAGGTCTGGGGACTAGTTGCAGAGGTCTGGGGACTAGTTGCAGAGGCCTGGGGACTAGTTGTAGATGTCTGGGGACTAGTTGCAGAGGCCTGGGGACTAGTTGCAGAGGTCTGGGGACTAGTTGCAGAGGTCTGGGGACTAGTTGCAGAGGTCTGGGGACTAGTTGCAGAGTTCTGGGGACTAGTTGCAGAGGCCTGGGGACTAGTTGCAGAGTTCTGGGGACTAGTTGCAGAGGTCTGGGGACTAGTTGCAGAGGTCTGGGGACTAGTTGCAGAGTTCTGGGGACTAGTTGCAGAGGCCTGGGGACTAGTTGCAGAGGTCTGGGGACTAGTTGTAGAGGTCTAGGGACTAGTTGCAGAGGTCTGGGGACTGTCTGTCTGTCTCACACCGTTTTCCCCCCGACTATGTTAAAGCGCTATATAAATCCAATATATTATTAGTTGCAGAGGTCTAGGTCTGGGGACAAATTGTAGAGGTCTGGGGACTAGTTGGGGACTAGTTGTAGAGGTCTGGGGACCAGTTGGGGACCAGTTGTAGAGGTCTGGGGACAAATTGTAGAGGTCTGGGGACTAGTTGGGGACTAGTTGCAGAGGTCTGGGGACTAGTTGCAGAGGTCTGGGGACTAGTTGGGGACTAGTTGTAGAGGTCTGAGGACCAGTTGGGGACCAGTTGTAGAGGTCTGGGGACAAATTGTAGAGGTCTGGGGACTAGTTGGGGACTAGTTGCAGAGGTCTGGGGACTAGTTGCAGAGGTCTGGGGACTAGTTGGGGACTAGTTGTAGAGGTCTGGGGACCAGTTGGGGACTAGTTGTAGAGGTCTGGGGACCAGTTGGGGACTATTTGCAGAGGTCTGGGGACCAGTTGGGGACTAGTTGTAGAGGTCTGGGGACCAGTTGGGGACTAGTTGCAGAGGTCTGGGGACTAGTTGGGGACCAGTTGTAGAGGTCTGGGGACCACTTGGGGACTAGTTGTAGAGGTCTGGGGACTAGTTGGGGACCAGTTGTAGAGGTCTGGGGACAAATTGTAGAGGTCTGGGGACTATTTGGGGACCAGTTGTAGAGGTCTGGGGACAAATTGTAGAGGTCTGGGGACAAATTGTAGAGGTCTGGGCACTAGTTGGGGACCAGTTGTAGAGGTCTGGGGACCAGTTGGGGACCAGTTGTAGAGGTCTGGGGACAAATTGTAGAGGTCTGGGGACTATTTGGGGACCAGTTGTAGAGGTCTGGGGACAAATTGTAGAGGTCTGGGGACAAATTGTAGAGGTCTGGGCACTAGTTGGGGACCAGTTGTAGAGGTCTGGGGACCAGTTGGGGACCAGTTGTAGAGGTCTGGGGACAAATTGTAGAGGTCTGGGGACTATTTGGGGACTAGTTGTAGAGGTCTGGGGATCAGTTGGGGACCAGTTGTAGAGTTCTGGGGACCAGTTGGGGACTAGTTGAAGAGGTCTGGGGACAAATTGTAGAGGTCTGGGGACAAATTGTAGAGGTCTTGGGACTAGTTGGGGACTAGTTGCAGAGGTCTGGGGACTAGTTGTAGAGGTCTGGGGACTAGTTGTAGAGGTCTGGGGACTAGTTGCAGAGGTCTGGGGACTAGTTGTAGATGTCTGGGGACTAGTTGCAGAGGTCTGGGGACTAGTTGCAGAGGTCTAGGGACTAGTTGTAGAGGTCTGGGGACTAGTTGAAGAGGTCTGGGGACTAGTTGTAGAGGTCTGGAGACTAGTTGAAGAGGTCTGGGGACTAGTTGAAGAGGTCTGGGGACTAGTTGTAGATGTCTGGGGACTAGTTGCAGAGGTCTGGGGACTAGTTGAAGAGGTCTGGGGACTAGTTGTAGATGTCTGGGGACTAGTTGCAGAGGTCTGGGGACTAGTTGAAGAGGTCTGGGGACTAGTTGAAGAGGTCTGGGGACTAGTTGTAGATGTCTGGGGACCCTGTTGTAGAGGTCTGGGGACTAGTTGTAGATGTCTGGGGACTAGTTGCAGAGGTCTGGGGACTAGTTGTAGATGTCTGGGGACTAGTTGCAGAGGTCTGGGGACTAGTTGCAGAGGTCTGGGGACTAGTTGCAGAGGTCTGGGGACTAGTTGTAGATGTCTGGGGACTAGTTGCAGAGGTCTGGGGACTAGTTGTAGAGGTCTGGGGACTAGTTGTAGAGGTCTGGGGACTAGTTGCAGAGGTCTGGGGACTAGTTGTAGATGTCTAGGGACTAGTTTAGGACTAGTTGCAGAGGTCTGGGGACAAGTTGGGGACTAGTTGCAGAGGTCTGGGGACCAGTTGGGGACCAGTTGTAGAGGTCTGGGGACCAGTTGGGGACCAGTTGTAGAGGTCTGAGGACCAGTTGGGGACCAGTTGTAGAGGTCTGAGGACCAGTTGGGGACCAGTTGTAGAGGTCTGGGGACCAGTTGTAGCGGTCCAGTGTGACTGATCGGTGAGTGTCTTCCAGGTGGAGGACATTAAAGGGGAGCTGTTGGAGAGGTATAAGGTGCTTCCTGCTCTCAGCAGTCGACTGTCTGAACTGGAGAACCAGAGTGACGAGCTGAGAGAGAAGAACCGTCAGATGGAGCAGAAACTGGCCACCATGCAGGTAATACTTTAATCCTCTGTCCCCCCTCTGAACTCTCAACCTGTCCCTCCTCTGAACCTGGATCATGTCTCTCTTCCTGTAGAAACTGATGAGCTCTCACTCAGAGAAGCTCCTGGAGGTGGAGCTGGAGCTTCGTTCTCTCCGTGTGCTCAGAGATGAGGTGGAGAACCTGAGAGGAACACTGGAGAACGTCCGGACCAGACTGAACACTCTGGAACAAGGGGGACGCAGCGGGACTGGGTCCACAACGCACACTCTGGGTCAGAACACACACACTGGGGATGGGTCTGGAGACTAGTTGTAGAGGTCAGGGGACTAGTTGCAGAGGTCTGGGGACTAGTAGTAGAGGTCTGGGGACTAGTTGCAGAGGTCTGGGGACTAGTTGCAGAGGTCTAGGGACTAGTTGCAGAGGTCTGGGGACTAGTAGTAGAGGTCTGGGGACTAGTTGTAGGGGTCTAGGGTCTTGTTGTAGAGGTCTAGGGACTAGTTGTAGAGGTCAGGGGACTAGTTGCAGAGGTCTGGGGACTAGTAGTAGAGGTCTGGGGACTAGTTGTAGGGGTCTAGGGTCTTGTTGTAGAGGTCTAGGGACTAGTTGTAGAGGTATAGGGACTAGTTGTAGAGGTATAGGGACTAGTTGTAGAGGTCTGGGGACTAGTTGTAGAGGTCTGGGGACTAGTTGTAGAGGTCTGGGGACTAGTTGTAGGGGTCTAGGGACTAGTTGTAGAGGTCTGGGGACTAGTTGTAGAGGTCTGGGGACTAGTTGTAGAGGTCTGGGGACTAGTTGTAGGGGTCTAGGGACTAGTTGTAGAGGTCTAGGGATTAGTTGTAGAGGTCTGAGGACTTGTTGTAGAGGTCTGGGGACTAGTTGTAGGGGTCTAGGGACTAGTTGTAGAGGTCTAGGGATTAGTTGTAGAGGTCTGAGGACTTGTTGTAGGGGTCTAGGGACTTGTTGTAGAGGTCTGGGGACTAGTTGTAGGGGTCTAGGGACTAGTTGTTGAGGTCTAGGGATTAGTTGTAGAGGTCTGGGGACTAGTTGCAGGGGTCTAAGGACTTGTTGTAGAGGTCTAGGGACTAGTTGTAGAGGTCTGAGGACTAGTTGCAGAGGTCTGGGGACTAGTTGTAGAGGTCTAGGGACTTGTTATAGAGGTCTGAGGACTAGTTGCAGGGGTCTAGGGACTAGTTGTAGGGGTCTAGGGACTTGTTGTAGAGGTCTAGGGACTTGTTGTAGGGGTCTAGGGACTTGTTGTAGGGGTCTAGGGACTTGTTGTAGAGGTCTAGGGACTTGTTGTATGGGTCTAGGGACTTGTTGTAGGGGTCTAGGATCTTGTTGTAGGGGTCTAGGGACTTGTTGTAGAGGTCTAGGGACTTGTTGTAGTGGTCTAGGGACTTATAGGGGTCTAGGGACTAGTTGTAGAGGTCTAGGGAGTTGTAGAGGTCTAGGGACTTGTTGTAGGGGTCTAGGGACTTGTTGTAGAGGTCTAGGGACTTGTTGTATGGGTCTAGGGACTTGTTGTAGGGGTCTAGGGACTTGTTGTAGAGGTCTAGGGAGTTGTTGTAGGGGTCTAGGGACTTGTAGGGGTCTAGGGACTTGTTGTAGGGGTCTAGGGTCTTGTTGTAGAGGTCTAGGGACTTGTTGTAGGGGTCTAGGGACTTGTTGTAGAGGTCTAGGGACTTGTTGTAGAGGTCTAGGGACTTGTTGTATGGGTCTAGGGACTTGTTGTAGGGGTCTAGGGACTTGTAGGGGTCTAGGGACTTGTTGTAGGGGTCTAGGGTCTTGTTGTAGGGGTCTAGGGACTTGTTGTAGAGGTCTAGGGACTTGTTGTAGGGGTATAGGGACTTGTTGTAGAGGTCTAGGGACTTGTTGTAGGGGTCTAGGGACTTGTTGTCGGGGTATAGGGACTTGTTGTAGAGGTCTAGGGACTTGTTGTAGAGGTCTAGGGACTTGTTGTAGGGGTATAGGGACTTGTTGTAGAGGTCTAGGGACTTGTTGTAGGGGTCTAGGGACTTGTTGTAGAGGTCTAGGGACTTGTTGTATGGGTCTAGGGACTTGTTGTAGGGGTCTAGGGTCTTGTTGTAGGGGTCTAGGGACTTGTTGTAGAGGTCTAAGGACTTGTTGTATAGGTCTAAGGACTTGTTGTAGAGGTCTAGGGACTTGTTGTAGGGGTATAGGGACTTGTTGTAGAGGTCTAGGGACTTGTTGTAAGGGTCTAGGGACTTGTTGTCGGGGTATAGGGACTTGTTGTAGAGGTCTAGGGACTTGTTGTAGGGGTCTAGGGACTTGTTGTAGAGGTCTAGGGACTTGTTGTAGAGGTCTAGGGACTTGTTGTCGGGGTATAGGGACTTGTTGTAGGGGTCTAGGGACTTGTTGTAGAGGTCTAGGGACTTGTTGTCGGGGTATAGGGACTTGTTGTAGAGGTCTAGGGACTTGTTGTAGGGGTCTAGGGACTTGTTGTAGAGGTCTAGGGACTTGTTGTAGGGGTCTAGGGACTTGTTGTAGAGGTCTAGGGACTTGTTGTAGGGGTCTAGGGACTTGTTGTAGAGGTCTAGGGACTTGTTGTCGGGGTATACGGACTGGGGAATAATGTATATTGATCTCTGCAGCATCCCTGGAGACTCAGCTGAATAGACATGACGACATGCTGAGTGTCCACGAGATCCGATTGGCCGACATGGACCTGCGGTTCCAGGTGCTAGAGACGGCGAGTTACAACGGGACTCTAATTTGGAAGATCCGTGACTACAAGAGACGGAAACAGGAAGCGGTGGCGGCGAAGACACTGTCGCTCTACTCACAGCCGTTTTACACCGGATACTTCGGGTACAAGATGTGCGCCCGCGTCTACCTAAACGGAGATGGCATGGGAAAGGGGACGCACCTGTCACTGTTTTTCGTGGTGATGAGGGGCGAGTACGACGCCCTGTTGCCCTGGCCCTTCAAACAGAAGGTACTGACTAGTTACTGACTGGTTTACTGACTAGTTACTGACTCGTTACTGACTAGTTTGCTGACTAGTTACTGACTCGTTACTGACTCGTTACTGACTAATTTGCTGACTAGTTACTGACTCGTTACTGACTGGTTTGCTGACTAGTTACTGACTCGTTACTGACTGGTTTACTGACAAGTTACTGACTAGTTTACTGACAGGTTACTGACTGGTTTACTGACTGGTTACTGACTGATTTACTGACTGGTTTACTGACAGGTTACTGACTGGTTTACTGACTGGTTTACTGACTAGTTACTGACTGGTTACTGACTGGTTTACTGACTGGTTTACTGACTCGTTACTGACTGGTGTACTGACTAGTTACTGACTGGTTACTGACTTGTTTACTGACTGGTTTACTGACTAGTTACTGACTGGTTTACTTACAGGTTACTGACTGGTTTACTGACTAGATACTGACTGGTTTACTGACTAGTTACTGACTAGTTTACTGACTGGTTACTGACTGGTTTACTGACTGGTTTACTGACTAGCTACTGACTGGTTACTGAATTGTTTACTGACTGGTTTACTGACTAGTTACTGACTGGTTTACTGACAGGTTACTGACTGGTTTACTGACTGGTTTACTTACAGGTTACTGACTGGTTTACTGACTGGTTTACTGACTGGTTACTGACTGGTTTACTGACTTGTTACTGACTGGTTTACTGACTGGTTACTGACTGGTTTACTGACTGGTTTACTGACTCGTTACTGACTGGTTTACTGACTAGTTACTGACTGGTTTACTGACTCGTTACTGACTGGTATACTGACTCGTTACTGACTGGTTTACTGACTAGTTACTGACTAGTTACTGACTGGTTACTGACTTGTTTACTGACTGGTTTACTGACTAGTTACTGACTGGTTTACTGACTGGTTTACTGACTGGTTACTGACTTGTTTACTGACTGGTTTACTGACTGGTTTACTGACTGGTTTACTGACTGGTTTACTTACAGGTTACTGACTGGTTTACTGACTGGTTTACTGACTGGTTACTGACTGGTTTACTGACTCGTTACTGACTGGTTTACTGACTGGTTACTGACTGGTTACTGACTGGTTTACTGACTGGTTTACTGACTGGTTACTGACTGGTTTACTGACTCGTTACTGACTGGTTTACTGACTCGTTACTGACTGGTTTACTGACTGGTTTACTGACTAGTTACTGACTGGTTTACTGACTAGTTACTGACTTGTTACTGACTAGTTTGCTGACAGGTTACCGACTGGTTTACTGACTGGTTTACTGACTAGTTACTTACTGGTTACTGACTGGTTTACTGACTGGTTTACTGACTCGTTACTGACTGGTGTACTGACTAGTTACTGACTGGTTACTGACTTGTTTACTGACTGGTTTACTGACTAGTTACTGACTGGTTTACTTACAGGTTACTGACTGGTTTACTGACTAGTTACTGACTGGTTTACTGACTGGTTTACTGACTAGATACTGACTGGTTTAATGACTAGTTACTGACTAGTTACTGACTGGTTACTGACTGGTTTACTGACTGGTTTACTGACTATTTACTGACTGGTTTACCGACTGGTTTACTGACTGGTTTACTTACAGGTTACTGACTGGTTTACTGACTGGTTTACTGACTAGTTACTGACTGGTTACTGACTGGTTTACTGACTGGTTTACTGACTAGTTACTGACTGGTTTACTGACTGGTTTACTGACTAGTTACTGACTCGTTACTGACTGGTTTACTGACTAGTTACTGACTAGTTACTGACTGGTTTACTGACTAGTTACTGACTAGTGTACTGACTAGTTACTGACTGGTTTACTGACTGGTTTACTGACTGGTTTACTGACTAGTTACTGACTGGTTTACCGACTGGTTTACCGACTGGTTTACTTACAGGTTACTGACTGGTTTACTGACTGGTTTACTGACTCGTTACTGACTGGTTTACTGACTGGTTTACTGACTGGTTTACTGACTCGTTACTGACTGGTTTACTGACTGGTTTACTGACTCGTTACTGACTGGTTTACTGACTAGTTACTGACTGGTTTACTGACTAGTTACTGACTGGTTACTGACTGGTTTACTGACTGGTTTACTGACTAGTTACTGACTGGTTTACTGACTAGTTACTGACTGGTTTACTGACTGGTTTACTGACTAGTTACTGACTGGTTACTGACTTGTTTACTGACTGGTTTACTGACTGGTTTACTGACTGGTTTACTTACAGGTTACTGACTGGTTTACTGACTGGTTTACTGACTGGTTACTGACTGGTTTACTGACTCGTTACTGACTGGTTTACTGACTGGTTACTGACTGGTTACTGACTGGTTTACTGACTGGTTTACTGACTGGTTACTGACTGGTTTACTGACTCGTTACTGACTGGTTTACTGACTCGTTACTGACTGGTTTACTGACTGGTTTACTGACTAGTTACTGACTGGTTTACTGACTAGTTACTGACTTGTTACTGACTAGTTTGCTGACAGGTTACCGACTGGTTTACTGACTGGTTTACTGACTAGTTACTTACTGGTTACTGACTGGTTTACTGACTGGTTTACTGACTCGTTACTGACTGGTGTACTGACTAGTTACTGACTGGTTACTGACTTGTTTACTGACTGGTTTACTGACTAGTTACTGACTGGTTTACTTACAGGTTACTGACTGGTTTACTGACTAGTTACTGACTGGTTTACTGACTGGTTTACTGACTAGATACTGACTGGTTTACTGACTAGTTACTGACTAGTTTACTGACTGGTTACTGACTGGTTTACTGACTGATTTACTGACTAGTTACTGACTGGTTACTGACTGGTTTACTGACTGGTTTACTGACTAGTTACTGACTGGTTTACCGACTGGTTTACTGACTGGTTTACTTACAGGTTACTGACTGGTTTACTGACTGGTTTACTGACTGGTTACTGACTGGTTTACTGACTGGTTTACTGACTAGTTACTGACTGGTTTACTGACTGGTTTACTGACTAGTTACTGACTCGTTACTGACTGGTTTACTGACTAGTTACTGACTAGTTACTGACTGGTTTACTGACTAGTTACTGACTAGTGTACTGACTAGTTACTGACTGGTTTACTGACTGGTTTACTGACTAGTTACTGACTGGTTTACCGACTGGTTTACTGACTGGTTTACTTACAGGTTACTGACTGGTTTACTGACTGGTTTACTGACTCGTTACTGACTGGTTTACTGACTGGTTTACTGACTGGTTTACTGACTCGTTACTGACTGGTTTACTGACTGGTTTACTGACTCGTTACTGACTGGTTTACTGACTAGTTACTGACTGGTTTACTGACTAGTTACTGACTCGTTACTGACTGGTTTACTGACTCGTTACTGACTGGTTTACTGACTAGTTACTGACTGGTTTACTGACTAGTTACTGACTCGTTACTGACTGGTTTGCTGACTGGTTACTGACTGGTTACTGACTGGTTTACTGACTGGTTTACTGACTGGTTTACTGACTGGTTTACTGACTAGTTACTGACTGGTTACTGACTGGTTTACTGACTGGTTTACTGACTGGTTACTGACTGGTTTACTGACTAGTTACTGACTCGTTACTGACTGGTTTACTGACTGGTTTACTGACTGGTTTACTGACTAGTTACTGACTGGTTTACCGACTGGTT
Source organism: Sebastes fasciatus (assembly GCF_043250625.1). NCBI lineage: Eukaryota > Metazoa > Chordata > Actinopteri > Perciformes > Sebastidae > Sebastes > Sebastes fasciatus. The sequence goes on along the minus strand of NW_027428182.1, from coordinate 172,063 downwards.
TACTTACAGGTTACTGACTGGTTTACTGACTGGTTACTGACTGGTTTACTGACTCGTTACTGACTGGTTTACTGACTGGTTTACTGACTGGTTTACTGACTCGTTACTGACTGGTTTACTGACTGGTTTACTGACTCGTTACTGACTGGTTAACTGACTAGTTACTGACTGGTTTACTGACTATTTACTGACTCGTTACTGACTGGTTTACTGACTCGTTACTGACTGGTTTACTGACTAGTTACTGACTAGTTACTGAATAGTTACTGACTGGTTTACTGACTAGTTACTGACTGGTTTACTGACTAGTTACTGACTCGTTACTGACTAGTTTGCTGACTGGTTACTGACTGGTTACTGACTGGTTTACTGACTGGTTTACTGACTGGTTACTGACTGGTTTACTGACTGGTTTACTGACTCGTTACTGACTGATTTACTGACTCGTTACTGACTGGTTTACTGACTGGTTTACTGACTAGTTACTGACTGGTTTACTGACTAGTTACTGACTCGTTACTGACTGGTTTGCTGACTAGTTACTGACTTGTTACTGACTAGTTTACTGACAGGTTACTGACTGGTTTACTGACTGGTTTACTGACTAGTTACTGACTGGTTACTGACTGGTTTACTGACTGGTTTACTGACTGGTTACTGACTGGTTTACTGATTAGTTACTGACTCGTTACTGACTGGTTTACTGACTCGTTACTGACTGGTTTACTGACTAGTTACTGACTGGTTTACTGACTAGTTACTGACTCGTTACTGACTGGTTTGCTGACTAGTTACTGACTTGTTACTGACTAGTTTACTGACAGGTTACTGACTGGTTTACTGACTGGTTTACTGACTAGTTACTGACTGGTTACTGACTGGTTTACTGACTGGTTTACTGACTCGTTACTGACTGGTGTACTGACTAGTTACTGACTGGTTACTGACTTGTTTACTGACTTGTTTACTGACTAGTTACTGACTGGTTTACTTACAGGTTACTGACTGGTTTACTGACTAGTTACTGACTGGTTTACTGACTGGTTTACTGACTAGATACTGACTGGTTTACTGACTAGTTACTGACTGGTTACTGACTTGTTTACTGACTGGTTTACTGACTAGTTACTGACTGGTTTACCGACTGGTTTACTGACTGGTTTACTTACAGGTTACTGACTGGTTTACTGACTAGTTACTGACTGGTTACTGACTGGTTTACTGACTAGTTACTGACTGGTTTACTGACTAGTTACTGACTCGTTACTGACTGGTTTACTGACTAGTTACTGACTAGTTACTGACTGGTTTACTGACTAGTTACTGACTAGTGTACTGACTAGTTACTGACTGGTTTACTGACTGGTTTACTGACTGGTTTACTGACTAGTTACTGACTGGTTTACCGACTGGTTTACTTACAGGTTACTGACTGGTTTACTGACTGGTTACTGACTGGTTTACTGACTCGTTACTGACTGGTTTACTGACTGGTTTACTGACTGGTTTACTGACTCGTTACTGACTGGTTTACTGACTGGTTTACTGACTCGTTACTGACTGGTTTACTGACTAGTTACTGACTGGTTTACTGACTATTTACTGACTCGTTACTGACTGGTTTACTGACTCGTTACTGACTGGTTTACTGACTAGTTACTGACTGGTTTACTGACTCGTTACTGACTGGTTTGCTGACTAGTTACTGACTGGTTTACTGACTGGTTTACTGACTCGTAACTGACTGGTTTACTGACTAGTTACTGACTAGTTACTGACTGGTTTACTGACTAGTTACTGACTAGTGTACTGACTAGTTACTGACTGGTTTACTGACTGGTTTACTGACTGGTTTACTGACCGGTTTACTGGCTAGTTACTGACTAGTTACTGACTAGTTACTGACTAGTAACTGACTAGTTACTGACTAGTTACTGACTCGTTACTGACTGGTTTACTGACTCGTTACTGACTAGTTACTGACTAGTTACTGACTAGTTACTGACTCGTTACTGACTGGTTTACTGGCTAGTTACTGACTAGTTACTGACTAGTTACTGACTAGTTAATGACTCGTTACTGACTCGTTACTGACTGGTTTACTGACTAGTTACTGACTCGTTACTGACTGGTTTACTGACTCGTTACTGACTAGTTACTGACTAGTTACTGACTAGTTACTGACTCGTTACTGACTGGTTTACTGACTCGTTACTGACTGGTTTACTGGCTAGTTACTGACTAGTTACTGACTAGTTACTGACTAGTTAATGACTCGTTACTTACTCGTTACTGACTGGTTTACTGACTAGTTACTGACTCGTTACTGACTGGTTTACTGACTAGTTACTGACTCGTTACTGACTGGTTTACTGACTGGGTATAAGACACTAACCAGTCGTTTTAAGCATTCTGTGTAGCTGAGTCTTCTGTTGTTCTGGGGCCAAAACAATCCTGACGGACTGTCTGTCTGTTAGGTGACTCTGATGCTGATGGACCAGGGTCCGTTGAGGAAACACTTGGGGGACGCCTTTAAGCCTGATCCAAACAGCAGTAGCTTCAGACGTCCTGCAGCAGAGATGAATATTGCCTCCGGCTGTCCTCTATTTGTGTCTCAGAGTGTCCTGGAGACCGGTAGCTACATCAGAGACGACACCATCTTCATCAAGGTGAGGATACTCAACTCCGGGGCCTAGTTCGAGAGGTGTAGGGACTAGTTATAAAGGTCTAAGGACTAGTTCTAGAGGTGTAGGGACTAGTTATAAAGATCTAAGGACTAGTTCTAGAGGTGTAGGGACTAGTTATAAAGATCTAAGGACTAGTTCTAGAGGTGTAGGGACTAGTTATAAAGATCTAAGGACTAGTTCTAGAGGTGTAGGGACTAGTTCTAGAGGTGTAGGGACTAGTTATAAAGATCTAAGGACTAGTTCTAGAGGTGTAGGGACTAGTTATAAAGGTCTAAGGACTAGTTCTAGAGGTGTAGGGACTAGTTATAAAGATCTAAGGACTAGTTCTAGAGGTGCAGGGACTAGTTCTAGAGGCCTAAGGACTAGTTCTAGAGGCCTAAGGACTAGTTCTAGAGGCCTAAGGACTAGTTCTAGAGGTGTAGGGACTAGTCTCAGAGGTCTAGAGACTAGTTCTAGAGGTGTAGGGACTAGTTCTAGAGGCCTAAGGCCTAGTTCTAGAGGTCTAGGGACTAGTTATAGAGGTCTAAGGACTAGTTCTAGAGGTGCAGGGACTAGTTCTAGAGGCCTAAGGACTAGTTCTAGAGGCCTAAGGACTAGTTCTAGAGGTGTAGGGACTAGTTATAAAGATCTAAGGACTAGTTCTAGAGGTGCAGGGACTAGTTCTAGAGGCCTAAGGACTAGTTCTAGAGGTGTAGGGACTAGTCTCAGAGGTCTAGAGACTAGTTCTAGAGGTCTAGGGACTAGTTCTAGAGGTGTAGGGACTAGTTCTAGAGGCCTAAGGACTAGTTCTAGAGGCCTAAGGACTAGTTCTAGAGGCCTAAGGACTAGTTCTAGAGGCCTAAGGACTAGTTCTAGAGGTGTAGGGACTAGTCTCAGAGGTCTAGAGACTAGTTCTAGAGGTGTAGGGACTAGTTCTAGAGGCCTAAGGACTAGTTCTAGAGGCGTAGGGACTAGTCTCAGGTCTAGGGACTAGTCTCAGAGGTCTAGAGACTAGTTCTAGAGGTCTAGGGACTAGTTCTAGAGGTGTAGGGACTAGTTCTAGAGGCCTAAGGACTAGTTCTAGAGGCGTAGGGACTAGTCTCAGGTCTAGGGACTAGTCTCAGAGGTCTAGAGACTAGTTCTAGAGGTCTAGGGACTAGTTCTAGAGGTCTAGGGACTAGTTCTAGAGGTGTAGGGACTAGTTGTAGAGGACTAAGGACTAGTTCTAGAGGCCTAAGGACTAGTTCTAGAGGTGCAGGGACTAGTTCTAGAGGCCTAAGGACTAGTTCTAGAGGTGTAGGGACTAGTCTCAGAGGTCTAGAGACTAGTTCTAGAGGTGTAGGGACTAGTTTTAGAGGCCTAAGGACTAGTTCTAGAGGCCTAAGGACTAGTTCTAGAGGCCTAAGGACTAGTTCTAGAGGCCTAAGGACTAGTTCTAGAGGTGTAGGGACTAGTCTCAGAGGTCTAGAGACTAGTTCTAGAGGTGTAGGGACTAGTTCTAGAGGCCTAAGGACTAGTTCTAGAGGTCTAGGGACTAGTTATAGAGGTCTAAGGACTAGTTCTAGAGGTGCAGGGACTAGTTCTAGAGGCCTAAGGACTAGTTCTAGAGGCCTAAGGACTAGTTCTAGAGGTGTAGGGACTAGTTATAAAGATCTAAGGACTAGTTCTAGAGGTGCAGGGACTAGTTCTAGAGGCCTAAGGACTAGTTCTAGAGGTGTAGGGACTAGTCTCAGAGGTCTAGAGACTAGTTCTAGAGGTCTAGGGACTAGTTCTAGAGGTGTAGGGACTAGTTCTAGAGGCCTAAGGACTAGTTCTAGAGGCCTAAGGACTAGTTCTAGAGGCCTAAGGACTAGTTCTAGAGGCCTAAGGACTAGTTCTAGAGGTGTAGGGACTAGTCTCAGAGGTCTAGAGACTAGTTCTAGAGGTGTAGGGACTAGTTCTAGAGGCCTAAGGACTAGTTCTAGAGGCGTAGGGACTAGTCTCAGGTCTAGGGACTAGTCTCAGAGGTCTAGAGACTAGTTCTAGAGGTCTAGGGACTAGTTCTAGAGGTGTAGGGACTAGTTCTAGAGGCCTAAGGACTAGTTCTAGAGGCGTAGGGACTAGTCTCAGGTCTAGGGACTAGTCTCAGAGGTCTAGAGACTAGTTCTAGAGGTCTAGGGACTAGTTCTAGAGGTCTAGGGACTAGTTCTAGAGGTGTAGGGACTAGTTGTAGAGGACTAAGGACTAGTTCTAGAGGCCTAAGGACTAGTTCTAGAGGTGCAGGGACTAGTTCTAGAGGCCTAAGGACTAGTTCTAGAGGTGTAGGGACTAGTCTCAGAGGTCTAGAGACTAGTTCTAGAGGTGTAGGGACTAGTTCTAGAGGCCTAAGGACTAGTTCTAGAGGCCTAAGGACTAGTTCTAGAGGCCTAAGGACTAGTTCTAGAGGTGTAGGGACTAGTCTCAGAGGTCTAGAGACTAGTTCTAGAGGTGTAGGGACTAGTTCTAGATACCTAAGGACTAGTTCTAGAGGCGTAGGGACTAGTCTCAGGTCTAGGGACTAGTCTCAGAGGTCTAGAGACTAGTTCTAGAGGTGTAGGGACTAGTTCTAGAGGTGTAGGGACTAGTTCTAGAGGCGTAGGGACTAGTCTCAGAGGTCTAGAGACTAGTTCTAGAGGTCTAGGGACTAGTTCTAGAGGTGTAGGGACTAGTTCTAGAGGCCTAAGGACTAGTTCTAGAGGTCTAGGGACTAGTTCTAGAGGTGTAGGGACTAGTTCTAGAGGCCTAAGGACTAGTTCTAGAGGTGTAGGGACTAGTTCTAGAGGTGTAGGGACTAGTCTCAGAGGTCTAGAGACTAGTTCTAGAGGTGTAGGGACTAGTTCTAGAGGCCTAAGGACTAGTTCTAGAGGCCTAAGGACTAGTTCTAGAGGCCTAAGGACTAGTTCTAGAGGTGTAGGGACTAGTCTCAGAGGTCTAGAGACTAGTTCTAGAGGTGTAGGGACTAGTTCTAGAGGCCTAAGGACTAGTTCTAGAGGCGTAGGGACTAGTCTCAGAGGTCTAGAGACTAGTTCTAGAGGTCTAGGGACTAGTTCTAGAGGCCTAAGGACTAGTTCTAGAGGCCTAAGGACTAGTTCTAGAGGCCTAAGGACTAGTTCTAGAGGTGTAGGGACTAGTCTCAGAGGTCTAGAGACTAGTTCTAGAGGTGTAGGGACTAGTTCTAGAGGCCTAAGGACTAGTTCTAGAGGTCTAGGGACTAGTTCTAGAGGTGTAGGGACTAGTTCTAGAGGCCTAAGGACTAGTTCTAGAGGCCTAAGGACTAGTTCTAGAGGTGTAGGGACTAGTCTCAGAGGTCTAGGGACTAGTTGTAGAGGACTAGGGACTAGTTGGGGACTAGTCTCAGAGGTCTAAGGACTAGTCTCAGAGGTCTAGGGACTAGTCTCAGAGGTCTAGGGACTAGTTGGGGACTAGTCTCAGAGGTCTAGGGACTAGTTGTAGAGGACTAGGGACTAGTTGGGGACTAGTCTCAGACTAGTTAGGTCTGCTTGGTTGAAGAACTAATCGCTATCTGTGTTGATGGGTTTGGCAGGTTACCGTGGATACCTCCGACCTTCCTGACCCGTGACATTGTGAACGCTCTGACCTCTGACCTCTGACCTCGCCGGTCTGAGATCTATTCACCTGTCTACGCCCAGTAGAGCAAAGGATGCTGGGAAGGATCCGTGACGATGGAGGAGGCTCATCTATCCGATCGCTACGCCGACAGAAGAGAAGAAGAAGAGTCCGACAGGAAGCAGCCAATCAGAGACCAGGGGGCGGGGCTTCTTCTGATGGACTACAGAACAGTGTGTGTGTGTGTGTGAATGGATCAGTGTTGCCATGACATCACCATGGTGATGTCACTTAGAGCCAACATGGCCGCTGCAGCGAATCGTTGTTGCTGCTCATTACTGATGCCGTGCATCGAGCTTCACTTCCTGTTTATACCTGTTTACCAAGGCATGCTGGGAAATCCACTGCAGCCACAGAGGAGCTCAGGAAACCAGACCGGACCAGAACAGACCTGTGAGACCAGTACAGACCAGTACAGACCAGTACAGACCAGTACAGACCAAACCAGACCCAGAACAGACCTGTGAGACCAGTACAGACCAGTACAGACAAGTACAGACTAAACCAGACCCAGAACAGACCTGTGAGACCAGTACAGACCAGTACAGACCAGTACAGACCAGTACAGACCCAGAACAGACCAGAACAGACCTGAACAGACCTGTAAGACCCAGAACAGACCAGAACAGACCTGAACAGACCTGTAAGGGATGGGGGGTCTGGTTTAGGGGAGGATCATGGATGGGGGGTCAGGTTTAGGGGAGGATCATGGATGGGGGGTCAGGTTTAGGGGAGGATCATGGATGGGGGGT
>NW_027428182.1:0-160000 GCF_043250625.1 Sebastes fasciatus | reverse complement strand
TAGATGTAGAGCAGCTCTATAGAAGTAGAGCAGCTCTATAGATCTAGAGCAGTGATTATAGATGTAGAGCAGCTCTATAGATGTAGAGCAGCTCTATAGAAGTAGAGCAGCTCTATAGAAGTAGAGCAGTTCTATAGATGTAGAGCAGTTCTATAGAAGTAGAGCAGCTCTATAGATGTAGAGCAGTGATTAGATATATAGCAGCTCTATAGATGTAGAGCAGCTCTATAGATATATAGCAGCTCTATAGATGTAGAGCAGCTCTATAGATGTAGAGCAGCTCTATAGAAGTAGAGCAGTTCTATAGATGTAGAGCAGTTCTATAGATGTAGAGCAGTTCTATAGATGTAGAGCAGTTCTATAGAAGTAGAGCAGCTCTATAGATGTAGAGCAGTGATTAGATATATAGCAGCTCTATAGATGTAGAGCAGCTCTATAGATGTAGAGCAGTGATTATAGATATATAGCAGCTCTATAGATGTAGAGCAGCTCTATAGATGTAGAGCAGTGATTATAGATATATAGCAGCTCTATAGATGTAGAGCAGCTCTATAGATGTAGAGCAGTTCTATAGATGTAGAGTAGTTCTATAGAAGTAGAGCAGCTCTATAGAAGTAGAGCAGTGGTTATAGATATATAGCAGCTCTATAGATGTAGAGCAGCTCTATAGAAGTAGAGCAGCTCTATATATGTAGAGCAGTGATTATATATGTAGAGCAGCTCTATAGATGTAGAGCAGCTCTATAGAAGTAGAGCAGCTCTATAGATGTAGAGCAGTTCTATAGAAGTAGAGCAGTGATTATAGATGTAGAGCAGTGATTATAGAAGTAGAGCAGTGATTATAGATGTAGAGCAGTGATTATAGATGTAGAGCAGTTCTATAGAAGTAGAGCAGTGATTATAGATGTAGAGCAGTTCTATAGAAGTAGAGCAGTGATTATAGATGTAGAGCAGTGATTATAGAAATAGAGCAGTGATTATAGATGTAGAGCAGTTCTATAGATGTAGAGCAGCTCTATAGAAGTAGAGCAGCTCTATAGATGTAGAGCAGCTCTATAGAAGTAGAGCAGTTCTATAGATGTAGAGCAGTTCTATAGATGTAGAGCAGTGATTAGATATATAGCAGCTCTATAGATGTAGAGCAGCTCTATAGATGTAGAGCAGTGATTATAGATATATAGCAGCTCTATAGATGTAGAGCAGCTCTATAGATGTAGAGCAGTGATTATAGATATATAGCAGCTCTATAGATGTAGAGCAGCTCTATAGATGTAGAGCAGTTCTATAGAAGTAGAGCAGCTCTATAGAAGTAGAGCAGTGGTTATAGATATATAGCAGCTCTATAGATGTAGAGCAGCTCTATAGAAGTAGAGCAGCTCTATAGATCTAGAGCAGTGATTATAGATGTAGAGCAGCTCTATAGATGTAGAGCAGCTCTATAGAAGTAGAGCAGCTCTATAGAAGTAGAGCAGTTCTATAGATGTAGAGCAGTTCTATAGAAGTAGAGCAGCTCTATAGATGTAGAGCAGTGATTAGATATATAGCAGCTCTATAGATGTAGAGCAGCTCTATAGATATATAGCAGCTCTATAGATGTAGAGCAGCTCTATAGATGTAGAGCAGCTCTATAGAAGTAGAGCAGTTCTATAGATGTAGAGCAGTTCTATAGATGTAGAGCAGTTCTATAGATGTAGAGCAGTTCTATAGAAGTAGAGCAGCTCTATAGATGTAGAGCAGTGATTAGATATATAGCAGCTCTATAGATGTAGAGCAGCTCTATAGATGTAGAGCAGTGATTATAGATATATAGCAGCTCTATAGATGTAGAGCAGCTCTATAGATGTAGAGCAGTGATTATAGATATATAGCAGCTCTATAGATGTAGAGCAGCTCTATAGATGTAGAGCAGTTCTATAGATGTAGAGTAGTTCTATAGAAGTAGAGCAGCTCTATAGAAGTAGAGCAGTGGTTATAGATATATAGCAGCTCTATAGATGTAGAGCAGCTCTATAGAAGTAGAGCAGCTCTATATATGTAGAGCAGTGATTATATATGTAGAGCAGCTCTATAGATGTAGAGCAGCTCTATAGAAGTAGAGCAGCTCTATAGATGTAGAGCAGTTCTATAGAAGTAGAGCAGTGATTATAGATGTAGAGCAGTGATTATAGAAGTAGAGCAGTGATTATAGATGTAGAGCAGTGATTATAGATGTAGAGCAGTTCTATAGAAGTAGAGCAGTGATTATAGATGTAGAGCAGTTCTATAGAAGTAGAGCAGTGATTATAGATGTAGAGCAGTGATTATAGAAATAGAGCAGTGATTATAGATGTAGAGCAGTTCTATAGAAGTGGAGCAGTGATTATAGATGTAGAGCAGTGATTATAGATGTAGATCAGTTCTATAGAAGTAGAGCAGTGATTATAGATGTAGAGCAGTGATTATAGATGTAGAGCAGTTCTATAGAAGTAGAGCAGTGATTATAGATGTAGAGCAGTGATTATAGATGTAGAGCATTGATTATAGATGTAGAGCAGTTCTATAGAAGTAGAGCAGTGATTATAGATGTAGAGCAGTTCTATAGAAGTAGAGCAGTGATTATAGATGTAGAGCAGTGATTATAGATGTAGCAGCTCTATAGATGTAGAGCAGCTCTATAGATGTAGAGCAGTGATTATAGATATATAGCAGCTCTATAGATGTAGAGCAGCTCTATAGATGTAGAGCAGTTCTATAGATGTAGAGTAGTTCTATAGAAGTAGAGCAGCTCTATAGAAGTAGAGCAGTGGTTATAGATATATAGCAGCTCTATAGATGTAGAGCAGCTCTATAGAAGTAGAGCAGCTCTATAGATGTAGAGCAGTTCTATAGATGTAGAGTAGTTCTATAGAAGTAGAGCAGCTCTATAGAAGTAGAGCAGTGGTTATAGATATATAGCAGCTCTATAGATGTAGAGCAGCTCTATAGAAGTAGAGCAGCTCTATATATGTAGAGCAGTGATTATAGATGTAGAGCAGTGATTATAGATGTAGAGCAGCTCTATAGATGTAGAGCAGCTCTATAGAAGTAGAGCAGCTCTATAGATGTAGAGCAGTTCTATAGATGTAGAGCAGTTCTATAGAAGTAGAGCAGTGATTATAGATGTAGAGCAGTTCTATAGAAGTAGAGCAGTGATTATAGATGTAGAGCAGTGATTATAGAAATAGAGCAGTGATTATAGATGTAGAGCAGTGATTATAGATGTAGAGCATTGATTATAGATGTAGAGCAGTTCTATAGAAGTGGAGCAGTGATTATAGATGTAGAGCAGTGATTATAGATGTAGAGCAGTTCTATAGAAGTAGATCAGTGATTATAGATGTAGAGCAGTGATTATAGATGTAGAGCAGTTCTATAGAAGTAGAGCAGTGATTATAGATGTAGAGCAGTGATTATAGATGTAGAGCATTGATTATAGATGTAGAGCAGTTCTATAGAAGTAGAGCAGTGATTATAGATGTAGAGCAGTGATTATAGATGTAGAGCAGTTCTATAGAAGTAGAGCAGTGATTATAGATGTAGAGCAGTGATTATAGATGTAGAGCAGTGATTATAGAAATAGAGCAGTGATTATAGATGTAGAGCAGTTCTATAGATGTAGAGCAGTGATTATAGATGTAGCGCAGTTCTATAGATGTAGAGCAGTTCTATAGATGTAGAGCAGTGATTATAGATGTAGAGCAGTTCTATAGATGTAGAGCAGTGATTATAGATGTAGCGCAGTTCTATAGATGTAGAGCAGTTCTATAGATGTAGAGCAGTGATTATAGATGTAGAGCAGTTCTATAGAAGTAGAGCAGTGATTATAGATGTAGAGCAGTGATTATAGAGTGATTTTACGTCCTAGTGTCCTCACGTCTTTGTGTCCTTAGGTCCTTGTGTCCTTTCTTCCTCATGTGTGTCCTCTCATCCATTGGTCCTTAAGTCCTTAACAAACTTGTGTCCTTACACCTTTGTGTCCTTGGGTCCTAACGTCCTCGCGTCCTTACGTCTTTACGTCCTTACGCCCTTGCGTACTTGCATGTTCGCGTCCTTGCGTCGTTGCGTCCTTTCATCCTCATGTCCTCGCGTCCTTGCGTCGTCACGTCCTCTGTGGACGTACTGAGAGATATTTCATCATCATCCCTCCTGCTCTGTGATTGGTCCGCTGGCAGCTTGCTGGATGTTTGAGGTCAGTAACCCGAAACTGTTTTCTACTGTCCTCTACTGTTTTCTACTGTCTTCTACTGTCCTCTACTGCCTTCTGTCTTCTACTGTCCTCTACTGTTTTCTACTGTCTTCTACTGTCTTCTACTGTTTTCTACTTTCCTCTACTGTCCTTTTCTGCTTTCTCCTGTGTTCTCCTGTTTTCTACTGTCTTCTACTGTTTTCTACTGTTTTCTACTGTCTTCTACTTTCCTCTGCTGCCTTCTGTCTTCTACTGTTTTCTACTGTCCTTTTCTGCTTTCTCCTGTCTTCTACTGTCTTTTACTGTTTTCTACTGTCTTCTACTGTCCTCTACTGTCTTCTACTTTCCTCTACTGTCTTCTACTGTCTTCTACTGTCCTTTCCTGCTTTCTCCTGTGTTCTCCTGTGTTCTCCTGTTTTCTACTGTCTTCTACTGTCTATATCTGTCTTCTAATGTCTTTTACTGTCTTTATCTGTTCTCAGATCATGTTTCTACTGAGACGACCTGCCACTCTGCAACCTCGTATCTCCAGACTGCTTTCTACTGCTTTACCCACTCTGACTCTATTTACTAAGGTAACCTCGTATCTACTGTTTCTACTGCTTTACCCACTCTGACTCTATTTACTAAGGTAACCTCGTATCTACTGTTTCTACTGCTTTACCCACTCTGACTCTATTTACTAAGGTAACCTCGTATCTACTGTTTCTACTGCTCTACCCACTCTTGACTATTTACTAAGGTAACCTGGTATCTACTGTTTCTACTTTACCCACTCTGACTCTATTTACTAAGGTAACCTCGTATCTACTGTTTCTACTGCTTTACCCACTCTGACTCTATTTACTAAGGTAACCTCGTATCTATTGTTTCTACTGCTTTACCCACTCTGACTATTTACTAAGGTAACCTGGTATCTACTGTTTCTACTTTACCCACTCTGACTCTATTTACTAAGGTAACCTCGTATCTACTGTTTCTACTTTACCCACTCTGACTCTATTTACCAAGGTAACCTGGTATCTACTGTTTCTACTTTACCCACTCTGACTCTATTTACTAAGGTAACGTCGTATCTACTGTTTCTACTTTACCCACTCTGACTCTATTTACTAAGGTAACCTGGTATCTACTGTTTCTACTTTACCCACTCTGACTTTATTTACTAAGGTAACCTCGTATCTACTGTTTCTACTTTACCCACTCTGACTCTATTTACTAAGGTAACTTGGTATCTACTGTTTCTACACTACCCACTCTGACTCTATTTACTAAGGTAACCTTGTATCTACTGTTTCTACTTTACCCACTCTGACTCTATTTACTAAGGTAACCTCGTATCTACTGTTTCTACTGCTTTACCCACTCTGACTCTATTTACTAAGGTAACCTCGTATCTATTGTTTCTACTGCTTTACCCACTCTGACTATTTACTAAGGTAACCTGGTATCTACTGTTTCTACTTTACCCACTCTGACTCTATTTACTAAGGTAACCTCGTATCTACTGTTTCTACTTTACCCACTCTGACTCTATTTACCAAGGTAACCTGGTATCTACTGTTTCTACTTTACCCACTCTGACTCTATTTACTAAGGTAACCTCGTATCTACTGTTTCTACTTTACCCACTCTGACTCTATTTACTAAGGTAACCTGGTATCTACTGTTTCTACTTTACCCACTTTGACTCTATTTACTAAGGTAACCTCGTATCTACTGTTTCTACTTTACCCACTCTGACTCTATTTACTAAGGTAACCTCGTATCTACTGTTTCTACTTTACCCACTCTGACTCTATTTACTACGGTAACCTCGTATCTATTGTTTCTACTGCTTTACCCACTCTGACTCTATTTACTACGGTAACCTCGTATCTCCTGTTTCTACTTTACCCACTCTGACTCTATTTACTACGGTAACCTCGTATCTACTGTTTCTACTGCTTTACCCACTCTGACTCTATTTACTAAGGTAACCTCGTATCTCCTGTTTCTACTTTACCCACTCTGACTCTATTTACTAAGGTAACCTGGTATCTACTGTTTCTACTTTACCCACTCTGACTATTTACTACGGTAACCTCGTATCTACTGTTTCTACTTTACCCACTCTGACTCTATTTACTAAGGTAACCTGGTATCTACTGTTTCTACTTTACCCACTCTGACTCTATTTAGTACGGTAACCTCGTATCTACTGTTTCTACTGCTCTACCCACTTTGACTCTATTTACTAAGGTAACCTCGTATCTCCTGTTTCTACTTTACCCACTCTGACTCTATTTACTACGGTAACCTCGTATCTACTGTTTCTACTGCTTTACCCACTCTGACTCTATTTACTAAGGTAACCTGGTATCTACTGTTTCTACTTTACCCACTCTGACTCTATTTACTAAGGTAACCTGGTATCTACTGTTTCTACTTTACCCACTCTGACTCTATTTACTAAGGTAACCTGGTATCTACTGTTTCTACTTTACCCACTCTGACTCTATTTACTAAGGTAACCTCGTATCTCCTGTTTCTACTTTACCCACTCTGACTCTATTTACTAAGGTAACCTCGTATCTCCTGTTTCTACTTTACCCACTCTGACTATTTACTACGGTAACCTCGTATCTACTGTTTCTACTTTACCCACTCTGACTCTATTTACTAAGGTAACCTGGTATCTACTGTTTCTACTTTACCCACTCTGACTCTATTTACTAAGGTAACCTGGTATCTACTGTTTCTACTTTACCCACTCTGACTCTATTTAGTACGGTAACCTCGTATCTACTGTTTCTACTGCTCTACCCACTTTGACTCTATTTACTACGGTAACCTCGTATCTACTGTTTCTACTGCTTTACCCACTTTGACTCTATTTACTAAGGTAACCTGGTATCTACTGTTTCTACTTTACCCACTCTGACTCTATTTACTACGGTAACCTCGTATCTACTGTTTCTACTTTACCCACTCTGACTCTATTTACTAAGGTAACCTGGTATCTACTGTTTCTACTTTACCCACTCTGACTCTATTTACTACGGTAACCTCGTATCTCCTGTTTCTACTTTACCCACTCTGACTCTATTTACTAAGGTAACCTGGTATCTACTGTTTCTACTTTACCCACTCTGACTCTATTTACTAAGGTAACCTCGTATCTACTGTTTCTACTTTACCCACTCTGACTCTATTTACTAACGTAACCTGGTATCTACTGTTTCTACTTTACCCACTCTGACTATTTACTACGGTAACCTCGTATCTACTGTTTCTACTTTACCCACTCTGACTCTATTTACTAAGGTAACCTGGTATCTACTGTTTCTACTTTACCCACTCTGACTCTATTTAGTACGGTAACCTCGTATCTACTGTTTCTACTGCTCTACCCACTTTGACTCTATTTACTACGGTAACCTCGTATCTACTGTTTCTACTGCTTTACCCACTTTGACTCTATTTACTAAGGTAACCTGGTATCTACTGTTTCTACTTTACCCACTCTGACTCTATTTACTACGGTAACCTCGTATCTACTGTTTCTACTTTACCCACTCTGACTCTATTTACTAAGGTAACCTGGTATCTACTGTTTCTACTTTACCCACTCTGACTCTATTTACTACGGTAACCTCGTATCTCCTGTTTCTACTTTACCCACTCTGACTCTATTTACTAAGGTAACCTGGTATCTACTGTTTCTACTTTACCCACTCTGACTCTATTTACTAAGGTAACCTCGTATCTACTGTTTCTACTTTACCCACTCTGACTCTATTTACTAAGGTAACCTGGTATCTACTGTTTCTACTTTACCCACTCTGACTCTATTTACTAAGGTAACCTGGTATCTACTGTTTCTACTTTACCCACTCTGACTCTATTTACTAAGGTAATCTGGTATCTACTGTTTCTACTTTACCCACTCTGACTCTATTTACTAAGGTAACCTGGTATCTACTGTTTCTACTTTACCCACTCTGACTCTATTTACTAAGGTAACCTGGTATCTACTGTTTCTACTTTACCCACTCTGACTCTATTTACTAAGGTAACCTTGTATCTACTGTTTCTACTTTACCCACTCTGACTCTATTTACTAAGGTAACCTCGTATCTACTGTTTCTACTGCTTTACCCACTTTGACTCTATTTACTAAGGTAACCTGGTATCTACTGTTTCTACTTTACCCACTTTGACTCTATTTACTAAGGTAACCTCGTATCTACTGTTTCTACTTTACCCACTCTGACTCTATTTACTAAGGTAACCTCGTATCTACTGTTTCTACTTTACCCACTCTGACTCTATTTACTACGGTAACCTCGTATCTATTGTTTCTACTGCTTTACCCACTCTGACTCTATTTACTACGGTAACCTCGTATCTCCTGTTTCTACTTTACCCACTCTGACTCTATTTACTACGGTAACCTCGTATGTACTGTTTCTACTGCTTTACCCACTCTGACTCTATTTACTAAGGTAACCTCGTATCTCCTGTTTCTACTTTACCCACTCTGACTCTATTTACTAAGGTAACCTGGTATCTACTGTTTCTACTTTACCCACTCTGACTATTTACTACGGTAACCTCGTATCTACTGTTTCTACTTTACCCACTCTGACTCTATTTACTAAGGTAACCTGGTATCTACTGTTTCTACTTTACCCACTCTGACTCTATTTACTAAGGTAACCTCGTATCTACTGTTTCTACTTTACCCACTCTGACTCTATTTACCAAGGTAACCTGGTATCTACTGTTTCTACTTTACCCACTCTGACTCTATTTACTAAGGTAACCTCGTATCTACTGTTTCTACTTTACCCACTCTGACTCTATTTACTAAGGTAACCTGGTATCTACTGTTTCTACTTTACCCACTCTGACTTTATTTACTAAGGTAACCTCGTATCTACTGTTTCTACTTTACCCACTCTGACTCTATTTACTAAGGTAACTTGGTATCTACTGTTTCTACTTTACCCACTCTGACTCTATTTACTAAGGTAACCTCGTATCTACTGTTTCTACTGCTTTACCCACTTTGACTCTATTTACTAAGGTAACCTGGTATCTACTGTTTCTACTGCTCTACCCACTTTGACTATTTACTAAGGTAACCTGGTATCTACTGTTTCTACTGCTTTACCCACTCTGACTCTATTTACTAAGGTAACCTCGTATCTACTGTTTCTACTGCTTTACCCACTCTGACTCTATTTACTAAGGTAACCTCGTATCTCCTGTTTCTACTTTACCCACTCTGACTCTATTTATTAAGGTAACCTCGTATCTCCTGTTTCTACTTTACCCACTCTGACTCTATTTATTAAGGTAACCTCGTATCTACTGTTTCTACTTTACCCACTCTGACTCTATTTACTACGGTAACCTCGTATCTATTGTTTCTACTGCTTTACCCACTCTGACTCTATTTACTACGGTAACCTCGTATCTACTGTTTCTACTGCTTTACCCACTCTGACTCTATTTACTAAGGTAACCTCGTATCTCCTGTTTCTACTTTACCCACTCTGACTCTATTTACTACGGTAACCTCGTATCTATTGTTTCTACTGCTTTACCCACTCTGACTCTATTTACTAAGGTAACCTGGTATCTACTGTTTCTACTTTACCCACTCTGACTCTATTTACTACGGTAACCTCGTATCTACTGTTTCTACTTTACCCACTCTGACTCTATTTACTAAGGTAACCTGGTATCTACTGTTTCTACTTTACCCACTCTGACTCTATTTAGTACGGTAACCTCGTATCTACTGTTTCTACTGCTTTACCCACTCTGACTCTATTTACTAAGGTAACCTCGTATCTACTGTTTCTACTGCTTTACCCACTTTGACTCTATTTACTAAGGTAACCTGGTATCTACTGTTTCTACTGCTCTACCCACTTTGACTATTTACTAAGGTAACCTCGTATCTACTGTTTCTACTGCTTTACCCACTCTGACTCTATTTACTAAGGTAACCTCGTATCTCCTGTTTCTACTTTACCCACTCTGACTCTATTTATTAAGGTAACCTCGTATCTACTGTTTCTACTTTACCCACTCTGACTCTATTTACTAAGGTAACCTGGTATCTACTGTTTCTACTTTACCCACTCTGACTCTATTTACTAAGGTAACCTCGTATCTACTGTTTCTACTTTACCCACTCTGACTCTATTTACTAAGGTAACCTGGTATCTACTGTTTCTACTTTACCCACTCTGACTCTATTTACTAAGGTAACCTCGTATCTACTGTTTCTACTTTACCCACTCTGACTCTATTTACTAAGGTAACCTGGTATCTACTGTTTCTACTTTACCCACTCTGACTTTATTTACTAAGGTAACCTCGTATCTACTGTTTCTACACTACCCACTCTGACTCTATTTACTAAGGTAACCTTGTATCTACTGTTTCTACTTTACCCACTCTGACTCTATTTACTAAGGTAACCTCGTATCTACTGTTTCTACTGCTTTACCCACTTTGACTCTATTTACTAAGGTAACCTGGTATCTACTGTTTCTACTTTACCCACTTTGACTCTATTTACTAAGGTAACCTCGTATCTACTGTTTCTACTTTACCCACTCTGACTCTATTTACTAAGGTAACCTCGTATCTACTGTTTCTACTTTACCCACTCTGACTCTATTTACTACGGTAACCTCGTATCTATTGTTTCTACTGCTTTACCCACTCTGACTCTATTTACTACGGTAACCTCGTATCTCCTGTTTCTACTTTACCCACTCTGACTCTATTTACTACGGTAACCTCGTATCTACTGTTTCTACTGCTTTACCCACTCTGACTCTATTTACTAAGGTAACCTCGTATCTCCTGTTTCTACTTTACCCACTCTGACTCTATTTACTACGGTAACCTCGTATCTATTGTTTCTACTGCTTTACCCACTCTGACTCTATTTACTAAGGTAACCTGGTATCTACTGTTTCTACTTTACCCACTCTGACTCTATTTACTAAGGTAACCTGGTATCTCCTGTTTCTACTTTACCCACTCTGACTCTATTTACTACGGTAACCTCGTATCTATTGTTTCTACTGCTTTACCCACTCTGACTCTATTTACTAAGGTAACCTCGTGTCTACTGTTTCTACTTTACCCACTCTGACTCTATTTACTACGGTAACCTCGTATCTACTGTTTCTACTTTACCCACTCTGACTCTATTTACTAAGGTAACCTGGTATCTACTGTTTCTACTTTACCCACTCTGACTATTTACAACGGTAACCTCGTATCTACTGTTTCTACTTTACCCACTCTGACTCTATTTACTAAGGTAACCTGGTATCTACTGTTTCTACTTTACCCACTCTGACTCTATTTAGTACGGTAACCTCGTATCTACTGTTTCTACTGCTTTACCCACTCTGACTCTATTTACTAAGGTAACCTCGTATCTACTGTTTCTACTGCTTTACCCACTCTGACTCTATTTACTAAGGTAACCTCGTATCTCCTGTTTCTACTTTACCCACTCTGACTCTATTTACTAAGGTAACCTCGTATCTACTGTTTCTACTTTACCCACTCTGACTCTATTTACTAAGGTAACCTCGTATCTACTGTTTCTACTTTACCCACTCTGACTCTATTTACTACGGTAACCTCGTATCTACTGTTTCTACTGCTTTACCCACTTTGACTCTATTTACTAAGGTAACCTCGTATCTACTGTTTCTACTGCTTTACCCACTTTGACTCTATTTACTAAGGTAACCTGGTATCTACTGTTTCTACTGCTCTACCCACTTTGACTATTTACTAAGGTAACCTGGTATCTACTGTTTCTACTGCTTTACCCACTCTGACTCTATTTACTAAGGTAACCTCGTATCTACTGTTTCTACTGCTTTACCCACTCTGACTCTATTTACTAAGGTAACCTCGTATCTCCTGTTTCTACTTTACCCACTCTGACTCTATTTATTAAGGTAACCTCGTATCTCCTGTTTCTACTTTACCCACTCTGACTCTATTTATTAAGGTAACCTCGTATCTACTGTTTCTACTTTACCCACTCTGACTCTATTTACTACGGTAACCTCGTATCTATTGTTTCTACTGCTTTACCCACTCTGACTCTATTTACTACGGTAACCTCGTATCTACTGTTTCTACTGCTTTACCCACTCTGACTCTATTTACTAAGGTAACCTCGTATCTCCTGTTTCTACTTTACCCACTCTGACTCTATTTACTACGGTAACCTCGTATCTATTGTTTCTACTGCTTTACCCACTCTGACTCTATTTACTAAGGTAACCTGGTATCTACTGTTTCTACTTTACCCACTCTGACTCTATTTACTACGGTAACCTCGTATCTACTGTTTCTACTTTACCCACTCTGACTCTATTTACTAAGGTAACCTGGTATCTACTGTTTCTACTTTACCCACTCTGACTCTATTTAGTACGGTAACCTCGTATCTACTGTTTCTACTGCTTTACCCACTCTGACTCTATTTACTAAGGTAACCTCGTATCTACTGTTTCTACTGCTTTACCCACTTTGACTCTATTTACTAAGGTAACCTGGTATCTACTGTTTCTACTGCTCTACCCACTTTGACTATTTACTAAGGTAACCTCGTATCTACTGTTTCTACTGCTTTACCCACTCTGACTCTATTTACTAAGGTAACCTCGTATCTCCTGTTTCTACTTTACCCACTCTGACTCTATTTATTAAGGTAACCTCGTATCTACTGTTTCTACTTTACCCACTCTGACTCTATTTACTAAGGTAACCTGGTATCTACTGTTTCTACTTTACCCACTCTGACTCTATTTACTAAGGTAACCTCGTATCTACTGTTTCTACTTTACCCACTCTGACTCTATTTACTAAGGTAACCTGGTATCTACTGTTTCTACTTTACCCACTCTGACTCTATTTACTAAGGTAACCTGGTATCTACTGTTTCTACTTTACCCACTCTGACTCTATTTACTACGGTAACCTCGTATCTACTGTTTCTACTGCTTTACCCACTCTGACTCTATTTACTAAGGTAACCTCGTATCTCCTGTTTCTACTTTACTCACTCTGACTCTATTTACTAAGGTAACCTCGTGTCTACTGTTTCTACTTTACCCACTCTGACTCTATTTACTATGGTAACCTCGTGTCTACTGTTTCTACTTTACCCACTCTGACTCTATTTACTAAGGTAACCTCGTATCTACTGTTTCTACTTTACCCACTCTGACTCTATTTACTAAGGTAACCTCGTATCTACTGTTTCTACTGCTTTACCCACTTTGACTCTATTTACTACGGTAACCTGGTATCTACTGTTTCTACTTTACCCACTTTGACTCTATTTACTAAGGTAACCTCGTATCTACTGTTTCTACTTTACCCACTCTGACTATTTACTACGGTAACCTCGTATCTATTGTTTCTACTGCTTTACCCACTCTGACTCTATTTACTACGGTAACCTCGTATCTCCTGTTTCTACTTTACCCACTCTGACTCTATTTACTACGGTAACCTCGTATCTATTGTTTCTACTGCTTTACCCACTCTGACTCTATTTACTAAGGTAACCTGGTATCTACTGTTTCTACTTTACCCACTCTGACTCTATTTACTACGGTAACCTCGTATCTACTGTTTCTACTTTACCCACTCTGACTCTATTTACTAAGGTAACCTGGTATCTACTGTTTCTACTTTACCCACTCTGACTCTATTTAGTACGGTAACCTCGTATCTACTGTTTCTACTGCTTTACCCACTCTGACTCTATTTACTAAGGTAACCTCGTATGTACTGTTTCTACTGCTTTACCCACTCTGACTCTATTTACTAAGGTAACCTCGTATCTCCTGTTTCTACTTTACCCACTCTGACTCTATTTACTAAGGTATCCTCGTGTCTACTGTTTCTACTTTACCCACTCTGACTCTATTTACTAAGGTAACCTCGTATCTCCTGTTTCTACTTTACCCACTCTGACTCTATTTACTAAGGTAACCTCGTATCTACTGTTTCTACTTTACCCACTCTGACTCTATTTACTAAGGTAACCTCGTGTCTACTGTTTCTACTTTACCCACTCTGACTCTATTTACTACGGTAACCTCGTGTCTACTGTTTCTACTTTACCCACTCTGACTCTATTTACTAAGGTAACCTCGTGTCTACTGTTTCTACTTTACCCACTCTGACTCTATTTACTAAGGTAACCTCGTGTCTACTGTTTCTACTTTACCCACTCTGACTCTATTTACTAAGGTAACCTCGTGTCTACTGTTTCTACTTTACCCACTCTGACTCTATTTACTAAGGTAACCTCGTGTCTACTGTTTCTACTTTACCCACTCTGACTCTATTTACTAAGGTAACCTCGTGTCTACTGTTTCTACTTTACCCACTCTGACTCTATTTACTAAGGTAACCTCGTATCTACTGTTTCTACTTTACCCACTCTGACTCTATTTACTAAGGTAACCTCGTGTCTACTGTTTCTACTTTACCCACTCTGACTCTATTTACTAAGGTAACCTCGTATCTACTGTTTCTACTTTACCCACTCTGACTCTATTTACTAAGGTAACCTCATCTACTGTTTCTACTTTACCCACTCTGACTCTATTTACTAAGGTAACCTCGTATCTACTGTTTCTAATTTACCCACTCTGACTCTATTTACTAAGGTAACCTCATATCTACTGTTTCTACTTTACCCACTCTGACTCTATTTACTAAGGTAACCTCGTATCTACTGTTTCTAATTTACCCACTCTGACTCTATTTACTAAGGTAACCTGGTATCTACTGTTTCTATTTCACCCACTCTGACTCTATTTACTAAGGTAACCTGGTATCTACTGTTTCTACTTTACCCACTCTGACTCTATTTAGTACGGTAACCTCGTGTCTACTGTTTCTACTTTACCCACTCTGACTCTATTTACTACGGTAACCTCGTATCTACTGTTTCTACTTTACCCACTCTGACTCTATTTACTAAGGTAACCTCGTATCTACTGTTTCTACTTTACCCACTCTGACTCTATTTACTAAGGTAACCTGGTATCTACTGTTTCTACTTTACCCACTCTGACTCTATTTACTACGGTAACCTCGTATCTCCTGTTTCTACTTTACCCACTCTGACTCTATTTACTACGGTAACCTCGTATCTCCTGTTTCTACTTTACCCACTCTGACTCTATTTACTAAGGTAACCTCGTATCTACTGTTTCTACTGCTTTACCCACTCTGACTCTATTTACTACGGTAACCTCGTATCTCCTGTTTCTACTTTACCCACTCTGACTCTATTTACTACGGTAACCTCGTATCTACTGTTTCTACTGCTTTACCCACTCTGACTCTATTTACTAAGGTAACCTCGTATCTCCTGTTTCTACTTTACCCACTCTGACTCTATTTACTACGGTAACCTCGTATCTATTGTTTCTACTGCTTTACCCACTTTGACTCTATTTACTAAGGTAACCTCGTATCTATTGTTTCTACTGCTTTACCCACTCTGACTATTTACTAAGGTAACCTGGTATCTACTGTTTCTACTTTACCCACTCTGACTCTATTTACTAAGGTAACCTCGTATCTACTGTTTCTACTTTACCCACTCTGACTCTATTTACTAAGGTAACCTCGTATCTACTGTTTCTACTTTACCCACTCTCTCTATTTACTAAGGTAACCTGGTATCTACTGTTTCTACTTTACCCACTCTGACTCTATTTACTAAGGTAACCTCGTATCTACTGTTTCTACTTTACCCACTCTGACTCTATTTACTAAGGTAACTTGGTATCTACTGTTTCTACACTACCCACTCTGACTCTATTTACTAAGGTAACCTCGTATCTACTGTTTCTACTTTACCCACTCTGACTCTATTTACTAAGGTAACCTCGTATCTACTGTTTCTACTGCTTTACCCACTTTGACTCTATTTACTACGGTAACCTGGTATCTACTGTTTCTACTTTACCCACTTTGACTCTATTTACTAAGGTAACCTCGTATCTACTGTTTCTACTTTACCCACTCTGACTCTATTTACTACGGTAACCTCGTATCTATTGTTTCTACTGCTTTACCCACTCTGACTCTATTTACTACGGTAACCTCGTATCTCCTGTTTCTACTTTACCCACTCTGACTCTATTTACTACGGTAACCTCGTATCTACTGTTTCTACTGCTTTACCCACTTTGACTCTATTTACTAAGGTAACCTGGTATCTACTGTTTCTACTTTACCCACTCTGACTCTATTTACTACGGTAACCTCGTATCTACTGTTTCTACTTTACCCACTCTGACTCTATTTACTAAGGTAACCTGGTATCTACTGTTTCTACTTTACCCACTCTGACTCTATTTACTACGGTAACCTCGTATCTCCTGTTTCTACTTTACCCACTCTGACTCTATTTACTAAGGTAACCTGGTATCTACTGTTTCTACTTTACCCACTCTGACTCTATTTACTAAGGTAACCTCGTATCTACTGTTTCTACTTTACCCACTCTGACTCTATTTACTAAGGTAACCTGGTATCTACTGTTTCTACTTTACCCACTCTGACTCTATTTACTAAGGTAACCTGGTATCTACTGTTTCTACTTTACCCACTCTGACTCTATTTACTAAGGTAATCTGGTATCTACTGTTTCTACTTTACCCACTCTGACTCTATTTACTAAGGTAACCTGGTATCTACTGTTTCTACTTTACCCACTCTGACTCTATTTACTAAGGTAACCTGGTATCTACTGTTTCTACTTTACCCACTCTGACTCTATTTACTAAGGTAACCTTGTATCTACTGTTTCTACTTTACCCACTCTGACTCTATTTACTAAGGTAACCTCGTATCTACTGTTTCTACTGCTTTACCCACTTTGACTCTATTTACTAAGGTAACCTGGTATCTACTGTTTCTACTTTACCCACTTTGACTCTATTTACTAAGGTAACCTCGTATCTACTGTTTCTACTTTACCCACTCTGACTCTATTTACTAAGGTAACCTCGTATCTACTGTTTCTACTTTACCCACTCTGACTCTATTTACTACGGTAACCTCGTATCTATTGTTTCTACTGCTTTACCCACTCTGACTCTATTTACTACGGTAACCTCGTATCTCCTGTTTCTACTTTACCCACTCTGACTCTATTTACTACGGTAACCTCGTATGTACTGTTTCTACTGCTTTACCCACTCTGACTCTATTTACTAAGGTAACCTCGTATCTCCTGTTTCTACTTTACCCACTCTGACTCTATTTACTAAGGTAACCTGGTATCTACTGTTTCTACTTTACCCACTCTGACTATTTACTACGGTAACCTCGTATCTACTGTTTCTACTTTACCCACTCTGACTCTATTTACTAAGGTAACCTGGTATCTACTGTTTCTACTTTACCCACTCTGACTCTATTTACTAAGGTAACCTCGTATCTACTGTTTCTACTTTACCCACTCTGACTCTATTTACCAAGGTAACCTGGTATCTACTGTTTCTACTTTACCCACTCTGACTCTATTTACTAAGGTAACCTCGTATCTACTGTTTCTACTTTACCCACTCTGACTCTATTTACTAAGGTAACCTGGTATCTACTGTTTCTACTTTACCCACTCTGACTTTATTTACTAAGGTAACCTCGTATCTACTGTTTCTACTTTACCCACTCTGACTCTATTTACTAAGGTAACTTGGTATCTACTGTTTCTACACTACCCACTCTGACTCTATTTACTAAGGTAACCTTGTATCTACTGTTTCTACTTTACCCACTCTGACTCTATTTACTAAGGTAACCTCGTATCTACTGTTTCTACTGCTTTACCCATTTTGACTCTATTTACTAAGGTAACCTGGTATCTACTGTTTCTACTTTACCCACTTTGACTCTATTTACTAAGGTAACCTCGTATCTACTGTTTCTACTTTACCCACTCTGACTCTATTTACTAAGGTAACCTCGTATCTACTGTTTCTACTTTACCCACTCTGACTCTATTTACTACGGTAACCTCGTATCTATTGTTTCTACTGCTTTACCCACTCTGACTCTATTTACTACGGTAACCTCGTATCTCCTGTTTCTACTTTACCCACTCTGACTCTATTTACTACGGTAACCTCGTATCTACTGTTTCTACTGCTTTACCCACTCTGACTCTATTTACTAAGGTAACCTCGTATCTCCTGTTTCTACTTTACCCACTCTGACTCTATTTACTACGGTAACCTCGTATCTATTGTTTCTACTGCTTTACCCACTCTGACTCTATTTACTAAGGTAACCTGGTATCTACTGTTTCTACTTTACCCACTCTGACTCTATTTACTAAGGTAACCTGGTATCTCCTGTTTCTACTTTACCCACTCTGACTCTATTTACTACGGTAACCTCGTATCTATTGTTTCTACTGCTTTACCCACTCTGACTCTATTTACTAAGGTAACCTCGTGTCTACTGTTTCTACTTTACCCACTCTGACTCTATTTACTACGGTAACCTCGTATCTACTGTTTCTACTTTACCCACTCTGACTCTATTTACTAAGGTAACCTGGTATCTACTGTTTCTACTTTACCCACTCTGACTATTTACAACGGTAACCTCGTATCTACTGTTTCTACTTTACCCACTCTGACTCTATTTACTAAGGTAACCTGGTATCTACTGTTTCTACTTTACCCACTCTGACTCTATTTAGTACGGTAACCTCGTATCTACTGTTTCTACTGCTTTACCCACTCTGACTCTATTTACTAAGGTAACCTCGTATCTACTGTTTCTACTGCTTTACCCACTCTGACTCTATTTACTAAGGTAACCTCGTATCTCCTGTTTCTACTTTACCCACTCTGACTCTATTTACTAAGGTAACCTCGTATCTACTGTTTCTACTTTACCCACTCTGACTCTATTTACTAAGGTAACCTCGTATCTACTGTTTCTACTTTACCCACTCTGACTCTATTTACTACGGTAACCTCGTATCTACTGTTTCTACTGCTTTACCCACTTTGACTCTATTTACTAAGGTAACCTCGTATCTACTGTTTCTACTGCTTTACCCACTTTGACTCTATTTACTACGGTAACCTCGTATCTCCTGTTTCTACTGCTTTACCCACTCTGACTCTATTTACTAAGGTAACCTGGTATCTACTGTTTCTACTGCTTTACCCACTCTGACTCTATTTACTAAGGTAACCTCGTATCTACTGTTTCTACTGCTTTACCCACTCTGACTCTATTTACTAAGGTAACCTCGTATCTCCTGTTTCTACTTTACCCACTCTGACTCTATTTATTAAGGTAACCTCGTATCTCCTGTTTCTACTTTACCCACTCTGACTCTATTTATTAAGGTAACCTCGTATCTACTGTTTCTACTTTA
Source organism: Sebastes fasciatus (assembly GCF_043250625.1). Taxonomy (NCBI): domain Eukaryota; kingdom Metazoa; phylum Chordata; class Actinopteri; order Perciformes; family Sebastidae; genus Sebastes; species Sebastes fasciatus. The sequence goes on along the minus strand of NW_027428182.1, from coordinate 140,318 downwards.
CCCACTCTGACTCTATTTACTACGGTAACCTCGTATCTATTGTTTCTACTGCTTTACCCACTCTGACTCTATTTACTACGGTAACCTCGTATCTACTGTTTCTACTGCTTTACCCACTCTGACTCTATTTACTAAGGTAACCTCGTATCTCCTGTTTCTACTTTACCCACTCTGACTCTATTTACTACGGTAACCTCGTATCTATTGTTTCTACTGCTTTACCCACTCTGACTCTATTTACTAAGGTAACCTGGTATCTACTGTTTCTACTTTACCCACTCTGACTCTATTTACTACGGTAACCTCGTATCTACTGTTTCTACTTTACCCACTCTGACTCTATTTACTAAGGTAACCTGGTATCTACTGTTTCTACTTTACCCACTCTGACTCTATTTAGTACGGTAACCTCGTATCTACTGTTTCTACTGCTTTACCCACTCTGACTCTATTTACTAAGGTAACCTCGTATCTACTGTTTCTACTGCTTTACCCACTTTGACTCTATTTACTAAGGTAACCTGGTATCTACTGTTTCTACTGCTCTACCCACTTTGACTATTTACTAAGGTAACCTCGTATCTACTGTTTCTACTGCTTTACCCACTCTGACTCTATTTACTAAGGTAACCTCGTATCTCCTGTTTCTACTTTACCCACTCTGACTCTATTTATTAAGGTAACCTCGTATCTACTGTTTCTACTTTACCCACTCTGACTCTATTTACTAAGGTAACCTGGTATCTACTGTTTCTACTTTACCCACTCTGACTCTATTTACTAAGGTAACCTCGTATCTACTGTTTCTACTTTACCCACTCTGACTCTATTTACTAAGGTAACCTGGTATCTACTGTTTCTACTTTACCCACTCTGACTCTATTTACTAAGGTAACCTGGTATCTACTGTTTCTACTTTACCCACTCTGACTCTATTTACTACGGTAACCTCGTATCTACTGTTTCTACTGCTTTACCCACTCTGACTCTATTTACTAAGGTAACCTCGTATCTCCTGTTTCTACTTTACTCACTCTGACTCTATTTACTAAGGTAACCTCGTGTCTACTGTTTCTACTTTACCCACTCTGACTCTATTTACTATGGTAACCTCGTGTCTACTGTTTCTACTTTACCCACTCTGACTCTATTTACTAAGGTAACCTCGTGTCTACTGTTTCTACTTTACCCACTCTGACTCTATTTACTAAGGTAACCTCGTGTCTACTGTTTCTACTTTACCCACTCTGACTCTATTTACTAAGGTAACCTCGTATCTACTGTTTCTACTTTACCCACTCTGACTCTATTTACTAAGGTAACCTCGTATCTACTGTTTCTACTGCTTTACCCACTTTGACTCTATTTACTACGGTAACCTGGTATCTACTGTTTCTACTTTACCCACTTTGACTCTATTTACTAAGGTAACCTCGTATCTACTGTTTCTACTTTACCCACTCTGACTATTTACTACGGTAACCTCGTATCTATTGTTTCTACTGCTTTACCCACTCTGACTCTATTTACTACGGTAACCTCGTATCTCCTGTTTCTACTTTACCCACTCTGACTCTATTTACTACGGTAACCTCGTATCTATTGTTTCTACTGCTTTACCCACTCTGACTCTATTTACTAAGGTAACCTGGTATCTACTGTTTCTACTTTACCCACTCTGACTCTATTTACTACGGTAACCTCGTATCTACTGTTTCTACTTTACCCACTCTGACTCTATTTACTAAGGTAACCTGGTATCTACTGTTTCTACTTTACCCACTCTGACTATTTACAACGGTAACCTCGTATCTACTGTTTCTACTTTACCCACTCTGACTCTATTTACTAAGGTAACCTGGTATCTACTGTTTCTACTTTACCCACTCTGACTCTATTTAGTACGGTAACCTCGTATCTACTGTTTCTACTTTACCCACTCTGACTCTATTTACTAAGGTAACCTCGTGTCTACTGTTTCTACTTTACCCACTCTGACTCTATTTACTAAGGTAACCTCGTATCTACTGTTTCTACTTTACCCACTCTGACTCTATTTACTAAGGTAACCTCGTGTCTACTGTTTCTACTTTACCCACTCTGACTCTATTTACTACGGTAACCTCGTGTCTACTGTTTCTACTTTACCCACTCTGACTCTATTTACTAAGGTAACCTCGTGTCTACTGTTTCTACTTTACCCACTCTGACTCTATTTACTAAGGTAACCTCGTGTCTACTGTTTCTACTTTACCCACTCTGACTCTATTTACTAAGGTAACCTCGTGTCTACTGTTTCTACTTTACCCACTCTGACTCTATTTACTAAGGTAACCTCGTGTCTACTGTTTCTACTTTACCCACTCTGACTCTATTTACTAAGGTAACCTCGTATCTACTGTTTCTACTTTACCCACTCTGACTCTATTTACTAAGGTAACCTCGTGTCTACTGTTTCTACTTTACCCACTCTGACTCTATTTACTAAGGTAACCTCGTATCTACTGTTTCTACTTTACCCACTCTGACTCTATTTACTAAGGTAACCTCATCTACTGTTTCTACTTTACCCACTCTGACTCTATTTACTAAGGTAACCTCGTATCTACTGTTTCTAATTTACCCACTCTGACTCTATTTACTAAGGTAACCTCATATCTACTGTTTCTACTTTACCCACTCTGACTCTATTTACTAAGGTAACCTCGTATCTACTGTTTCTAATTTACCCACTCTGACTCTATTTACTAAGGTAACCTGGTATCTACTGTTTCTATTTCACCCACTCTGACTCTATTTACTAAGGTAACCTGGTATCTACTGTTTCTACTTTACCCACTCTGACTCTATTTAGTACGGTAACCTCGTGTCTACTGTTTCTACTTTACCCACTCTGACTCTATTTACTACGGTAACCTCGTATCTACTGTTTCTACTTTACCCACTCTGACTCTATTTACTAAGGTAACCTCGTATCTACTGTTTCTACTTTACCCACTCTGACTCTATTTACTAAGGTAACCTGGTATCTACTGTTTCTACTTTACCCACTCTGACTCTATTTACTACGGTAACCTCGTATCTCCTGTTTCTACTTTACCCACTCTGACTCTATTTACTACGGTAACCTCGTATCTCCTGTTTCTACTTTACCCACTCTGACTCTATTTACTAAGGTAACCTCGTATCTACTGTTTCTACTGCTTTACCCACTCTGACTCTATTTACTAAGGTAACCTCGTATCTCCTGTTTCTACTTTACCCACTCTGACTCTATTTACTACGGTAACCTCGTATCTATTGTTTCTACTGCTTTACCCACTTTGACTCTATTTACTAAGGTAACCTCGTATCTATTGTTTCTACTGCTTTACCCACTCTGACTATTTACTAAGGTAACCTGGTATCTACTGTTTCTACTTTACCCACTCTGACTCTATTTACTAAGGTAACCTCGTATCTACTGTTTCTACTTTACCCACTCTGACTCTATTTACTAAGGTAACCTCGTATCTACTGTTTCTACTTAACCCACTCTCTCTATTTACTAAGGTAACCTGGTATCTACTGTTTCTACTTTACCCACTCTGACTCTATTTACTAAGGTAACCTCGTATCTACTGTTTCTACTTTACCCACTCTGACTCTATTTACTAAGGTAACTTGGTATCTACTGTTTCTACACTACCCACTCTGACTCTATTTACTAAGGTAACCTCGTATCTACTGTTTCTACTTTACCCACTCTGACTCTATTTACTAAGGTAACCTCGTATCTACTGTTTCTACTGCTTTACCCACTTTGACTCTATTTACTACGGTAACCTGGTATCTACTGTTTCTACTTTACCCACTTTGACTCTATTTACTAAGGTAACCTCGTATCTACTGTTTCTACTTTACCCACTCTGACTCTATTTACTACGGTAACCTCGTATCTATTGTTTCTACTGCTTTACCCACTCTGACTCTATTTACTACGGTAACCTCGTATCTCCTGTTTCTACTTTACCCACTCTGACTCTATTTACTACGGTAACCTCGTATCTACTGTTTCTACTGCTTTACCCACTCTGACTCTATTTACTAAGGTAACCTCGTATCTCCTGTTTCTACTTTACCCACTCTGACTCTATTTACTACGGTAACCTCGTATCTATTGTTTCTACTGCTTTACCCACTCTGACTCTATTTACTAAGGTAACCTGGTATCTACTGTTTCTACTTTACCCACTCTGACTCTATTTACTACGGTAACCTCGTATCTACTGTTTCTACTTTACCCACTCTGACTCTATTTACTAAGGTAACCTGGTATCTACTGTTTCTACTTTACCCACTCTGACTCTATTTACTAAGGTAACCTGGTATCTACTGTTTCTACTTTACCCACTCTGACTCTATTTAGTACGGTAACCTCGTATCTACTGTTTCTACTGCTTTACCCACTCTGACTCTATTTACTAAGGTAACCTCGTATCTACTGTTTCTACTGCTTTACCCACTCTGACTCTATTTACTAAGGTAACCTCGTATCTCCTGTTTCTACTTTACCCACTCTGACTCTATTTACTAAAGTAACCTCGTATCTACTGTTTCTACTTTACCCACTCTGACTCTATTTACTAAGGTAACCTCGTATCTACTGTTTCTACTTTACCCACTCTGACTCTATTTACTACGGTAACCTCGTATCTACTGTTTCTACTGCTTTACCCACTTTGACTCTATTTACTAAGGTAACCTCGTATCTACTGTTTCTACTGCTTTACCCACTTTGACTCTATTTACTAAGGTAACCTGGTATCTACTGTTTCTACTGCTCTACCCACTTTGACTATTTACTAAGGTAACCTGGTATCTACTGTTTCTACTGCTTTACCCACTCTGACTCTCTTTACTAAGGTAACCTCGTATCTACTGTTTCTACTGCTTTACCCACTCTGACTCTATTTACTAAGGTAACCTCGTATCTCCTGTTTCTACTTTACCCACTCTGACTCTATTTATTAAGGTAACCTCGTATCTCCTGTTTCTACTTTACCCACTCTGACTCTATTTATTAAGGTAACCTCGTATCTACTGTTTCTACTTTACCCACTCTGACTCTATTTACTACGGTAACCTCGTATCTATTGTTTCTACTGCTTTACCCACTCTGACTCTATTTACTACGGTAACCTCGTATCTCCTGTTTCTACTTTACCCACTCTGACTCTATTTACTACGGTAACCTCGTATCTACTGTTTCTACTGCTTTACCCACTCTGACTCTATTTACTAAGGTAACCTCGTATCTCCTGTTTCTACTTTACCCACTCTGACTCTATTTACTACGGTAACCTCGTATCTATTGTTTCTACTGCTTTACCCACTCTGACTCTATTTACTAAGGTAACCTGGTATCTACTGTTTCTACTTTACCCACTCTGACTCTATTTACTACGGTAACCTCGTATCTACTGTTTCTACTTTACCCACTCTGACTCTATTTACTAAGGTAACCTGGTATCTACTGTTTCTACTTTACCCACTCTGACTCTATTTAGTACGGTAACCTCGTATCTACTGTTTCTACTGCTTTACCCACTCTGACTCTATTTACTAAGGTAACCTCGTATCTACTGTTTCTACTGCTTTACCCACTTTGACTCTATTTACTAAGGTAACCTGGTATCTACTGTTTCTACTGCTCTACCCACTTTGACTATTTACTAAGGTAACCTCGTATCTACTGTTTCTACTGCTTTACCCACTCTGACTCTATTTACTAAGGTAACCTCGTATCTCCTGTTTCTACTTTACCCACTCTGACTCTATTTATTAAGGTAACCTCGTATCTACTGTTTCTACTTTACCCACTCTGACTCTATTTACTACGGTAACCTCGTATCTACTGTTTCTACTGCTTTACCCACTCTGACTCTATTTACTAAGGTAACCTCGTATCTCCTGTTTCTACTTTACTCACTCTGACTCTATTTACTAAGGTAACCTCGTGTCTACTGTTTCTACTTTACCCACTCTGACTCTATTTACTATGGTAACCTCGTGTCTACTGTTTCTACTTTACCCACTCTGACTCTATTTACTAAGGTAACCTCGTGTCTACTGTTTCTACTTTACCCACTCTGACTCTATTTACTACGGTAACCTCGTATCTACTGTTTCTACTGCTTTACCCACTCTGACTCTATTTACTAAGGTAACCTCGTATCTCCTGTTTCTACTTTACCCACTCTGACTCTATTTACTACGGTAACCTCGTATCTATTGTTTCTACTGCTTTACCCACTCTGACTCTATTTACTAAGGTAACCTGGTATCTACTGTTTCTACTTTACCCACTCTGACTCTATTTACTACGGTAACCTCGTATCTACTGTTTCTACTTTACCCACTCTGACTCTATTTACTAAGGTAACCTGGTATCTACTGTTTCTACTTTACCCACTCTGACTATTTACAACGGTAACCTCGTATCTACTGTTTCTACTTTACCCACTCTGACTCTATTTACTAAGGTAACCTCGTATCTACTGTTTCTACTTTACCCACTCTGACTCTATTTACTAAGGTAACTTGGTATCTACTGTTTCTACACTACCCACTCTGACTCTATTTACTAAGGTAACCTCGTATCTACTGTTTCTACTTTACCCACTCTGACTCTATTTACTAAGGTAACCTCGTATCTACTGTTTCTACTTTACCCACTCTGACTCTATTTACTACGGTAACCTCGTATCTACTGTTTCTACTGCTTTACCCACTTTGACTCTATTTACTACGGTAACCTGGTATCTACTGTTTCTACTTTACCCACTTTGACTCTATTTACTAAGGTAACCTCGTATCTACTGTTTCTACTTTACCCACTCTGACTCTATTTACTACGGTAACCTCGTATCTATTGTTTCTACTGCTTTACCCACTCTGACTCTATTTACTACGGTAACCTCGTATCTCCTGTTTCTACTTTACCCACTCTGACTCTATTTACTACGGTAACCTCGTATCTACTGTTTCTACTGCTTTACCCACTCTGACTCTATTTACTAAGGTAACCTCGTATCTCCTGTTTCTACTTTACCCACTCTGACTCTATTTACTACGGTAACCTCGTATCTATTGTTTCTACTGCTTTACCCACTCTGACTCTATTTACTAAGGTAACCTGGTATCTACTGTTTCTACTTTACCCACTCTGACTCTATTTACTACGGTAACCTCGTATCTACTGTTTCTACTTTACCCACTCTGACTCTATTTACTAAGGTAACCTGGTATCTACTGTTTCTACTTTACCCACTCTGACTATTTACAACGGTAACCTCGTATCTACTGTTTCTACTTTACCCACTCTGACTCTATTTACTAAGGTAACCTGGTATCTACTGTTTCTACTTTACCCACTCTGACTCTATTTAGTACGGTAACCTCGTATCTACTGTTTCTACTGCTTTACCCACTCTGACTCTATTTACTAAGGTAACCTCGTATCTACTGTTTCTACTGCTTTACCCACTCTGACTCTATTTACTAAGGTAACCTCGTATCTCCTGTTTCTACTTTACCCACTCTGACTCTATTTACTAAGGTAACCTCGTATCTACTGTTTCTACTTTACCCACTCTGACTCTATTTACTAAGGTAACCTCGTATCTACTGTTTCTACTTTACCCACTCTGACTCTATTTACTACGGTAACCTCGTATCTACTGTTTCTACTGCATTACCCACTTTGACTCTATTTACTAAGGTAACCTGGTATCTACTGTTTCTACTGCTCTACCCACTTTGACTATTTACTAAGGTAACCTGGTATCTACTGTTTCTACTGCTTTACCCACTCTGACTCTATTTACTAAGGTAACCTCGTATCTACTGTTTCTACTGCTTTACCCACTCTGACTCTATTTACTAAGGTAACCTCGTATCTCCTGTTTCTACTTTACCCACTCTGACTCTATTTATTAAGGTAACCTCGTATCTCCTGTTTCTACTTTACCCACTCTGACTCTATTTATTAAGGTAACCTCGTATCTACTGTTTCTACTTTACCCACTCTGACTCTATTTACTACGGTAACCTCGTATCTATTGTTTCTACTGCTTTACCCACTCTGACTCTATTTACTACGGTAACCTCGTATCTCCTGTTTCTACTTTACCCACTCTGACTCTATTTACTACGGTAACCTCGTATCTACTGTTTCTACTGCTTTACCCACTCTGACTCTATTTACTAAGGTAACCTCGTATCTCCTGTTTCTACTTTACCCACTCTGACTCTATTTACTACGGTAACCTCGTATCTATTGTTTCTACTGCTTTACCCACTCTGACTCTATTTACTAAGGTAACCTGGTATCTACTGTTTCTACTTTACCCACTCTGACTCTATTTACTACGGTAACCTTGTATCTACTGTTTCTACTTTACCCACTCTGACTCTATTTACTAAGGTAACCTGGTATCTACTGTTTCTACTTTACCCACTCTGACTCTATTTACTAAGGTAACCTCGTATCTACTGTTTCTACTTTACCCACTCTGACTCTATTTACTAAGGTAACCTGGTATCTACTGTTTCTACTTTAGCCACTCTGACTCTATTTACTAAGGTAACCTGGTATCTACTGTTTCTACTTTACCCACTCTGACTCTATTTACTACGGTAACCTCGTATCTACTGTTTCTACTGCTTTACCCACTCTGACTCTATTTACTAAGATAACCTGGTATCTACTGTTTTTACTGCTTTACCCACTCTGACTCTATTTACTAAGGTAACCTCGTATCTCCTGTTTCTACTTTACTCACTCTGACTCTATTTACTAAGGTAACCTCGTGTCTACTGTTTCTACTTTACCCACTCTGACTCTATTTACTATGGTAACCTCGTGTCTACTGTTTCTACTGCTTTACCCACTCTGACTCTATTTACTACGGTAACCTCGTATCTACTGTTTCTACTGCTTTACCCACTCTGACTCTATTTACTAAGGTAACCTCGTATCTCCTGTTTCTACTTTACTCACTCTGACTCTATTTACTAAGGTAACCTCGTGTCTACTGTTTCTACTTTACCCACTCTGACTCTATTTACTATGGTAACCTCGTGTCTACTGTTTCTACTTTACCCACTCTGACTCTATTTACTAAGGTAACCTCGTGTCTACTGTTTCTACTTTACCCACTCTGACTCTATTTACTACGGTAACCTCGTATCTACTGTTTCTACTGCTTTACCCACTCTGACTCTATTTACTAAGGTAACCTCGTATCTCCTGTTTCTACTTTACCCACTCTGACTCTATTTACTACGGTAACCTCGTATCTATTGTTTCTACTGCTTTACCCACTCTGAATCTATTTACTAAGGTAACCTGGTATCTACTGTTTCTACTTTACCCACTCTGACTCTATTTACTACGGTAACCTCGTATCTACTGTTTCTACTTTACCCACTCTGACTCTATTTACTAAGGTAACCTCGTATCTACTGTTTCTACTTTACCCACTCTGACTCTATTTACTAAGGTAACTTGGTATCTACTGTTTCTACACTACCCACTCTGACTCTATTTACTAAGGTAACCTCGTATCTACTGTTTCTACTTTACCCACTCTGACTCTATTTACTAAGGTAACCTCGTATCTACTGTTTCTACTGCTTTACCCACTTTGACTCTATTTACTACGGTAACCTGGTATCTACTGTTTCTACTTTACCCACTTTGACTCTATTTACTAAGGTAACCTCGTATCTACTGTTTCTACTTTACCCACTCTGACTCTATTTACTACGGTAACCTCGTATCTACTGTTTCTACTGCTTTACCCACTCTGACTCTATTTACTAAGGTAACCTCGTATCTCCTGTTTCTACTTTACCCACTCTGACTCTATTTACTACGGTAACCTCGTATCTATTGTTTCTACTGCTTTACCCACTCTGACTCTATTTACTAAGGTAACCTGGTATCTACTGTTTCTACTTTACCCACTCTGACTCTATTTACTACGGTAACCTCGTATCTACTGTTTCTACTTTACCCACTCTGACTCTATTTACTAAGGTAACCTGGTATCTACTGTTTCTACTTTACCCACTCTGACTATTTACAACGGTAACCTCGTATCTACTGTTTCTACTTTACCCACTCTGACTCTATTTACTAAGGTAACCTGGTATCTACTGTTTCTACTTTACCCACTCTGACTCTATTTAGTACGGTAACCTCGTATCTACTGTTTCTACTGCTTTACCCACTCTGACTCTATTTACTAAGGTAACCTCGTATCTACTGTTTCTACTGCTTTACCCACTCTGACTCTATTTACTAAGGTAACCTCGTATCTCCTGTTTCTACTTTACCCACTCTGACTCTATTTACTAAGGTAACCTCGTATCTACTGTTTCTACTTTACCCACTCTGACTCTATTTACTAAGGTAACCTCGTATCTACTGTTTCTACTTTACCCACTCTGACTCTATTTACTACGGTAACCTCGTATCTACTGTTTCTACTGCTTTACCCACTTTGACTCTATTTACTAAGGTAACCTCGTATCTACTGTTTCTACTGCTTTACCCACTTTGACTCTATTTACTAAGGTAACCTGGTATCTACTGTTTCTACTGCTCTACCCACTTTGACTATTTACTAAGGTAACCTGGTATCTACTGTTTCTACTGCTTTACCCACTCTGACTCTATTTACTAAGGTAACCTCGTATCTACTGTTTCTACTGCTTTACCCACTCTGACTCTATTTACTAAGGTAACCTCGTATCTCCTGTTTCTACTTTACCCACTCTGACTCTATTTATTAAGGTAACCTCGTATCTCCTGTTTCTACTTTACCCACTCTGACTCTATTTATTAAGGTAACCTCGTATCTACTGTTTCTACTTTACCCACTCTGACTCTATTTACTACGGTAACCTCGTATCTATTGTTTCTACTGCTTTACCCACTCTGACTCTATTTACTACGGTAACCTCGTATCTCCTGTTTCTACTTTACCCACTCTGACTCTATTTACTACGGTAACCTCGTATCTACTGTTTCTACTGCTTTACCCACTCTGACTCTATTTACTAAGGTAACCTCGTATCTCCTGTTTCTACTTTACCCACTCTGACTCTATTTACTACGGTAACCTCGTATCTATTGTTTCTACTGCTTTACCCACTCTGACTCTATTTACTAAGGTAACCTGGTATCTACTGTTTCTACTTTACCCACTCTGACTCTATTTACTACGGTAACCTCGTATCTACTGTTTCTACTTTACCCACTCTGACTCTATTTACTAAGGTAACCTGGTATCTACTGTTTCTACTTTACCCACTCTGACTCTATTTAGTACGGTAACCTCGTATCTACTGTTTCTACTGCTTTACCCACTCTGAATCTATTTACTAAGGTAACCTCGTATCTACTGTTTCTACTGCTCTACCCACTTTGACTATTTACTAAGGTAACCTGGTATCTACTGTTTCTACTGCTTTACCCACTCTGACTCTATTTACTAAGGTAACCTCGTATCTACTGTTTCTACTGCTTTACCCACTCTGACTCTATTTACTAAGGTAACCTCGTATCTCCTGTTTCTACTTTACCCACTCTGACTCTATTTATTAAGTTAACCTCGTATCTACTGTTTCTACTTTACCCACTCTGACTCTATTTACTAAGGTAACCTGGTATCTACTGTTTCTACTTTACCCACTCTGACTCTATTTACTAAGGTAACCTCGTATCTACTCTTTCTACTTTACCCACTCTGACTCTATTTACTAAGGTAACCTGGTATCTACTGTTTCTACTTTACCCACTCTGACTCTATTTACTAAGGTAACCTGGTATCTACTGTTTCTACTTTACCCACTCTGACTCTATTTACTACGGTAACCTCGTATCTACTGTTTCTACTGCTTTACCCACTCTGACTCTATTTACTAAGGTAACCTCGTATCTACTGTTTCTACTGCTTTACCCACTCTGACTCTATTTACTAAGGTAACCTCGTATCTCCTGTTTCTACTTTACCCACTCTGACTCTATTTATTAAGGTAACCTCGTATCTACTGTTTCTACTTTACCCACTCTGACTCTATTTACTAAGGTAACCTGGTATCTACTGTTTCTACTTTACCCACTCTGACTCTATTTACTAAAGTAACCTCGTATCTACTGTTTCTACTTTACCCACTCTGACTCTATTTACTAAGGTAACCTGGTATCTACTGTTTCTACTTTACCCACTCTGACTCTATTTACTAAGGTAACCTGGTATCTACTGTTTCTACTTTACCCACTCTGACTCTATTTACTACGGTAACCTCGTATCTACTGTTTCTACTGCTTTACCCACTCTGACTCTATTTACTAAGATAACCTGGTATCTACTGTTTTTACTGCTTTACCCACTCTGACTCTATTTACTAAGGTAACCTCGTATCTCCTGTTTCTACTTTACTCACTCTGACTCTATTTACTAAGGTAACCTCGTGTCTACTGTTTCTACTTTACCCACTCTGACTCTATTTACTATGGTAACCTCGTGTCTACTGTTTCTACTTTACCCACTCTGACTCTATTTACTAAGGTAACCTCGTGTCTACTGTTTCTACTTTACCCACTCTGACTCTATTTACTACGGTAACCTCGTGTCTACTGTTTCTACTTTACCCACTCTGACTCTATTTACTAAGGTAACCTCGTGTCTACTGTTTCTACTTTACCCACTCTGACTCTATTTACTAAGGTAACCTCGTATCTCCTGTTTCTACTTTACCCACTCTGACTCTATTTACTACGGTAACCTCGTATCTATTGTTTCTACTGCTTTACCCACTCTGACTCTATTTACTAAGGTAACCTCGTATCTACTGTTTCTACTTTACCCACTCTGACTCTATTTACTACGGTAACCTCGTATCTACTGTTTCTACTTTACCCACTCTGACTCTATTTACTAAGGTAACCTGGTATCTACTGTTTCTACTTTACCCACTCTGACTATTTACAACGGTAACCTCGTATCTACTGTTTCTACTTTACCCACTCTGACTCTATTTACTAAGGTAACCTGGTATCTACTGTTTCTACTTTACCCACTCTGACTCTATTTAGTACGGTAACCTCGTATCTACTGTTTCTACTGCTTTACCCACTCTGACTCTATTTACTAAGGTAACCTCGTATGTACTGTTTCTACTGCTTTACCCACTCTGACTCTATTTACTAAGGTAACCTCGTATCTCCTGTTTCTACTTTACCCACTCTGACTCTATTTACTAAGGTAACCTCGTATCTACTGTTTCTACTTTACCCACTCTGACTCTATTTACTAAGGTAACCTCGTATCTCCTGTTTCTACTTTACCCACTCTGACTCTATTTATTAAGGTAACCTCGTATCTACTGTTTCTACTTTACCCACTCTGACTCTATTTACTAAGGTAACCTGGTATCTACTGTTTCTACTTTACCCACTCTGACTCTATTTACTAAGGTAACCTCGTATCTACTGTTTCTACTTTACCCACTCTGACTCTATTTACTAAGGTAACCTGGTATCTACTGTTTCTACTTTACCCACTCTGACTCTATTTACTAAGGTAACCTCGTGTCTACTGTTTCTACTTTACCCACTCTGACTCTATTTACTAAGGTAACCTCGTATCTACTGTTTCTACTTTACCCACTCTGACTCTATTTACTAAGGTAACCTCGTGTCTACTGTTTCTACTTTACCCACTCTGACTCTATTTACTACGGTAACCTCGTGTCTACTGTTTCTACTTTACCCACTCTGACTCTATTTACTAAGGTAACCTCGTGTCTACTGTTTCTACTTTACCCACTCTGACTCTATTTACTAAGGTAACCTCGTGTCTACTGTTTCTACTTTACCCACTCTGACTCTATTTACTAAGGTAACCTCGTGTCTACTGTTTCTACTTTACCCACTCTGACTCTATTTACTAAGGTAACCTCATATCTACTGTTTCTAATTTACCCACTCTGACTCTATTTACTAAGGTTGACTCTATTTACTAAGGTAACCTGGTATCTACTGTTTCTACTTTACCCACTCTGACTCTATTTACTAAGGTAACCTGGTATCTACTGTTTCTACTTTACCCACTCTGACTCTATTTACTACGGTAACCTCGTATCTACTGTTTCTACTGCTTTACCCACTCTGACTCTATTTACTAAGGTAACCTCGTATCTACTGTTTCTACTGCTTTACCCACTCTGACTCTATTTACTAAGGTAACCTCGTATCTCCTGTTTCTACTTTACCCACTCTGACTCTATTTATTAAGGTAACCTCGTATCTACTGTTTCTACTTTACCCACTCTGACTCTATTTACTAAGGTAACCTGGTATCTACTGTTTCTACTTTACCCACTCTGACTCTATTTACTAAAGTAACCTCGTATCTACTGTTTCTACTTTACCCACTCTGACTCTATTTACTAAGGTAACCTGGTATCTACTGTTTCTACTTTACCCACTCTGACTATTTACAACGGTAACCTCGTATCTACTGTTTCTACTTTACCCACTCTGACTCTATTTACTAAGGTAACCTGGTATCTACTGTTTCTACTTTACCCACTCTGACTCTATTTAGTACGGTAACCTCGTATCTACTGTTTCTACTTTACCCACTCTGACTCTATTTACTAAGGTAACCTCGTGTCTACTGTTTCTACTTTACCCACTCTGACTCTATTTACTAAGGTAACCTCGTATCTACTGTTTCTACTTTACCCACTCTGACTCTATTTACTAAGGTAACCTCGTGTCTACTGTTTCTACTTTACCCACTCTGACTCTATTTACTACGGTAACCTCGTGTCTACTGTTTCTACTTTACCCACTCTGACTCTATTTACTAAGGTAACCTCGTGTCTACTGTTTCTACTTTACCCACTCTGACTCTATTTACTAAGGTAACCTCGTGTCTACTGTTTCTACTTTACCCACTCTGACTCTATTTACTAAGGTAACCTCGTGTCTACTGTTTCTACTTTACCCACTCTGACTCTATTTACTAAGGTAACCTCGTGTCTACTGTTTCTACTTTACCCACTCTGACTCTATTTACTAAGGTAACCTCGTATCTACTGTTTCTACTTTACCCACTCTGACTCTATTTACTAAGGTAACCTCGTGTCTACTGTTTCTACTTTACCCACTCTGACTCTATTTACTAAGGTAACCTCGTATCTACTGTTTCTACTTTACCCACTCTGACTCTATTTACTAAGGTAACCTCATCTACTGTTTCTACTTTACCCACTCTGACTCTATTTACTAAGGTAACCTCGTATCTACTGTTTCTAATTTACCCACTCTGACTCTATTTACTAAGGTAACCTCATATCTACTGTTTCTACTTTACCCACTCTGACTCTATTTACTAAGGTAACCTCGTATCTACTGTTTCTAATTTACCCACTCTGACTCTATTTACTAAGGTAACCTGGTATCTACTGTTTCTATTTCACCCACTCTGACTCTATTTACTAAGGTAACCTGGTATCTACTGTTTCTACTTTACCCACTCTGACTCTATTTAGTACGGTAACCTCGTGTCTACTGTTTCTACTTTACCCACTCTGACTCTATTTACTACGGTAACCTCGTATCTACTGTTTCTACTTTACCCACTCTGACTCTATTTACTAAGGTAACCTCGTATCTACTGTTTCTACTTTACCCACTCTGACTCTATTTACTAAGGTAACCTGGTATCTACTGTTTCTACTTTACCCACTCTGACTCTATTTACTACGGTAACCTCGTATCTCCTGTTTCTACTTTACCCACTCTGACTCTATTTACTACGGTAACCTCGTATCTCCTGTTTCTACTTTACCCACTCTGACTCTATTTACTAAGGTAACCTCGTATCTACTGTTTCTACTGCTTTACCCACTCTGACTCTATTTACTAAGGTAACCTCGTATCTCCTGTTTCTACTTTACCCACTCTGACTCTATTTACTACGGTAACCTCGTATCTATTGTTTCTACTGCTTTACCCACTTTGACTCTATTTACTAAGGTAACCTCGTATCTATTGTTTCTACTGCTTTACCCACTCTGACTATTTACTAAGGTAACCTGGTATCTACTGTTTCTACTTTACCCACTCTGACTCTATTTACTAAGGTAACCTCGTATCTACTGTTTCTACTTTACCCACTCTGACTCTATTTACTAAGGTAACCTCGTATCTACTGTTTCTACTTAACCCACTCTCTCTATTTACTAAGGTAACCTGGTATCTACTGTTTCTACTTTACCCACTCTGACTCTATTTACTAAGGTAACCTCGTATCTACTGTTTCTACTTTACCCACTCTGACTCTATTTACTAAGGTAACTTGGTATCTACTGTTTCTACACTACCCACTCTGACTCTATTTACTAAGGTAACCTCGTATCTACTGTTTCTACTTTACCCACTCTGACTCTATTTACTAAGGTAACCTCGTATCTACTGTTTCTACTGCTTTACCCACTTTGACTCTATTTACTACGGTAACCTGGTATCTACTGTTTCTACTTTACCCACTTTGACTCTATTTACTAAGGTAACCTCGTATCTACTGTTTCTACTTTACCCACTCTGACTCTATTTACTACGGTAACCTCGTATCTATTGTTTCTACTGCTTTACCCACTCTGACTCTATTTACTACGGTAACCTCGTATCTCCTGTTTCTACTTTACCCACTCTGACTCTATTTACTACGGTAACCTCGTATCTACTGTTTCTACTGCTTTACCCACTCTGACTCTATTTACTAAGGTAACCTCGTATCTCCTGTTTCTACTTTACCCACTCTGACTCTATTTACTACGGTAACCTCGTATCTATTGTTTCTACTGCTTTACCCACTCTGACTCTATTTACTAAGGTAACCTGGTATCTACTGTTTCTACTTTACCCACTCTGACTCTATTTACTACGGTAACCTCGTATCTACTGTTTCTACTTTACCCACTCTGACTCTATTTACTAAGGTAACCTGGTATCTACTGTTTCTACTTTACCCACTCTGACTCTATTTACTAAGGTAACCTGGTATCTACTGTTTCTACTTTACCCACTCTGACTCTATTTAGTACGGTAACCTCGTATCTACTGTTTCTACTGCTTTACCCACTCTGACTCTATTTACTAAGGTAACCTCGTATCTACTGTTTCTACTGCTTTACCCACTCTGACTCTATTTACTAAGGTAACCTCGTATCTCCTGTTTCTACTTTACCCACTCTGACTCTATTTACTAAAGTAACCTCGTATCTACTGTTTCTACTTTACCCACTCTGACTCTATTTACTAAGGTAACCTCGTATCTACTGTTTCTACTTTACCCACTCTGACTCTATTTACTACGGTAACCTCGTATCTACTGTTTCTACTGCTTTACCCACTTTGACTCTATTTACTAAGGTAACCTCGTATCTACTGTTTCTACTGCTTTACCCACTTTGACTCTATTTACTAAGGTAACCTGGTATCTACTGTTTCTACTGCTCTACCCACTTTGACTATTTACTAAGGTAACCTGGTATCTACTGTTTCTACTGCTTTACCCACTCTGACTCTCTTTACTAAGGTAACCTCGTATCTACTGTTTCTACTGCTTTACCCACTCTGACTCTATTTACTAAGGTAACCTCGTATCTCCTGTTTCTACTTTACCCACTCTGACTCTATTTATTAAGGTAACCTCGTATCTCCTGTTTCTACTTTACCCACTCTGACTCTATTTATTAAGGTAACCTCGTATCTACTGTTTCTACTTTACCCACTCTGACTCTATTTACTACGGTAACCTCGTATCTATTGTTTCTACTGCTTTACCCACTCTGACTCTATTTACTACGGTAACCTCGTATCTCCTGTTTCTACTTTACCCACTCTGACTCTATTTACTACGGTAACCTCGTATCTACTGTTTCTACTGCTTTACCCACTCTGACTCTATTTACTAAGGTAACCTCGTATCTCCTGTTTCTACTTTACCCACTCTGACTCTATTTACTACGGTAACCTCGTATCTATTGTTTCTACTGCTTTACCCACTCTGACTCTATTTACTAAGGTAACCTGGTATCTACTGTTTCTACTTTACCCACTCTGACTCTATTTACTACGGTAACCTCGTATCTACTGTTTCTACTTTACCCACTCTGACTCTATTTACTAAGGTAACCTGGTATCTACTGTTTCTACTTTACCCACTCTGACTCTATTTAGTACGGTAACCTCGTATCTACTGTTTCTACTGCTTTACCCACTCTGACTCTATTTACTAAGGTAACCTCGTATCTACTGTTTCTACTGCTTTACCCACTTTGACTCTATTTACTAAGGTAACCTGGTATCTACTGTTTCTACTGCTCTACCCACTTTGACTATTTACTAAGGTAACCTCGTATCTACTGTTTCTACTGCTTTACCCACTCTGACTCTATTTACTAAGGTAACCTCGTATCTCCTGTTTCTACTTTACCCACTCTGACTCTATTTATTAAGGTAACCTCGTATCTACTGTTTCTACTTTACCCACTCTGACTCTATTTACTACGGTAACCTCGTATCTACTGTTTCTACTGCTTTACCCACTCTGACTCTATTTACTAAGGTAACCTCGTATCTCCTGTTTCTACTTTACTCACTCTGACTCTATTTACTAAGGTAACCTCGTGTCTACTGTTTCTACTTTACCCACTCTGACTCTATTTACTATGGTAACCTCGTGTCTACTGTTTCTACTTTACCCACTCTGACTCTATTTACTAAGGTAACCTCGTGTCTACTGTTTCTACTTTACCCACTCTGACTCTATTTACTACGGTAACCTCGTATCTACTGTTTCTACTGCTTTACCCACTCTGACTCTATTTACTAAGGTAACCTCGTATCTCCTGTTTCTACTTTACCCACTCTGACTCTATTTACTACGGTAACCTCGTATCTATTGTTTCTACTGCTTTACCCACTCTGACTCTATTTACTAAGGTAACCTGGTATCTACTGTTTCTACTTTACCCACTCTGACTCTATTTACTACGGTAACCTCGTATCTACTGTTTCTACTTTACCCACTCTGACTCTATTTACTAAGGTAACCTGGTATCTACTGTTTCTACTTTACCCACTCTGACTATTTACAACGGTAACCTCGTATCTACTGTTTCTACTTTACCCACTCTGACTCTATTTACTAAGGTAACCTCGTATCTACTGTTTCTACTTTACCCACTCTGACTCTATTTACTAAGGTAACTTGGTATCTACTGTTTCTACACTACCCACTCTGACTCTATTTACTAAGGTAACCTCGTATCTACTGTTTCTACTTTACCCACTCTGACTCTATTTACTAAGGTAACCTCGTATCTACTGTTTCTACTTTACCCACTCTGACTCTATTTACTACGGTAACCTCGTATCTACTGTTTCTACTGCTTTACCCACTTTGACTCTATTTACTACGGTAACCTGGTATCTACTGTTTCTACTTTACCCACTTTGACTCTATTTACTAAGGTAACCTCGTATCTACTGTTTCTACTTTACCCACTCTGACTCTATTTACTACGGTAACCTCGTATCTATTGTTTCTACTGCTTTACCCACTCTGACTCTATTTACTACGGTAACCTCGTATCTCCTGTTTCTACTTTACCCACTCTGACTCTATTTACTACGGTAACCTCGTATCTACTGTTTCTACTGCTTTACCCACTCTGACTCTATTTACTAAGGTAACCTCGTATCTCCTGTTTCTACTTTACCCACTCTGACTCTATTTACTACGGTAACCTCGTATCTATTGTTTCTACTGCTTTACCCACTCTGACTCTATTTACTAAGGTAACCTGGTATCTACTGTTTCTACTTTACCCACTCTGACTCTATTTACTACGGTAACCTCGTATCTACTGTTTCTACTTTACCCACTCTGACTCTATTTACTAAGGTAACCTGGTATCTACTGTTTCTACTTTACCCACTCTGACTATTTACAACGGTAACCTCGTATCTACTGTTTCTACTTTACCCACTCTGACTCTATTTACTAAGGTAACCTGGTATCTACTGTTTCTACTTTACCCACTCTGACTCTATTTAGTACGGTAACCTCGTATCTACTGTTTCTACTGCTTTACCCACTCTGACTCTATTTACTAAGGTAACCTCGTATCTACTGTTTCTACTGCTTTACCCACTCTGACTCTATTTACTAAGGTAACCTCGTATCTCCTGTTTCTACTTTACCCACTCTGACTCTATTTACTAAGGTAACCTCGTATCTACTGTTTCTACTTTACCCACTCTGACTCTATTTACTAAGGTAACCTCGTATCTACTGTTTCTACTTTACCCACTCTGACTCTATTTACTACGGTAACCTCGTATCTACTGTTTCTACTGCATTACCCACTTTGACTCTATTTACTAAGGTAACCTGGTATCTACTGTTTCTACTGCTCTACCCACTTTGACTATTTACTAAGGTAACCTGGTATCTACTGTTTCTACTGCTTTACCCACTCTGACTCTATTTACTAAGGTAACCTCGTATCTACTGTTTCTACTGCTTTACCCACTCTGACTCTATTTACTAAGGTAACCTCGTATCTCCTGTTTCTACTTTACCCACTCTGACTCTATTTATTAAGGTAACCTCGTATCTCCTGTTTCTACTTTACCCACTCTGACTCTATTTATTAAGGTAACCTCGTATCTACTGTTTCTACTTTACCCACTCTGACTCTATTTACTACGGTAACCTCGTATCTATTGTTTCTACTGCTTTACCCACTCTGACTCTATTTACTACGGTAACCTCGTATCTCCTGTTTCTACTTTACCCACTCTGACTCTATTTACTACGGTAACCTCGTATCTACTGTTTCTACTGCTTTACCCACTCTGACTCTATTTACTAAGGTAACCTCGTATCTCCTGTTTCTACTTTACCCACTCTGACTCTATTTACTACGGTAACCTCGTATCTATTGTTTCTACTGCTTTACCCACTCTGACTCTATTTACTAAGGTAACCTGGTATCTACTGTTTCTACTTTACCCACTCTGACTCTATTTACTACGGTAACCTTGTATCTACTGTTTCTACTTTACCCACTCTGACTCTATTTACTAAGGTAACCTGGTATCTACTGTTTCTACTTTACCCACTCTGACTCTATTTACTAAGGTAACCTCGTATCTACTGTTTCTACTTTACCCACTCTGACTCTATTTACTAAGGTAACCTGGTATCTACTGTTTCTACTTTAGCCACTCTGACTCTATTTACTAAGGTAACCTGGTATCTACTGTTTCTACTTTACCCACTCTGACTCTATTTACTACGGTAACCTCGTATCTACTGTTTCTACTGCTTTACCCACTCTGACTCTATTTACTAAGATAACCTGGTATCTACTGTTTTTACTGCTTTACCCACTCTGACTCTATTTACTAAGGTAACCTCGTATCTCCTGTTTCTACTTTACTCACTCTGACTCTATTTACTAAGGTAACCTCGTGTCTACTGTTTCTACTTTACCCACTCTGACTCTATTTACTATGGTAACCTCGTGTCTACTGTTTCTACTGCTTTACCCACTCTGACTCTATTTACTACGGTAACCTCGTATCTACTGTTTCTACTGCTTTACCCACTCTGACTCTATTTACTAAGGTAACCTCGTATCTCCTGTTTCTACTTTACTCACTCTGACTCTATTTACTAAGGTAACCTCGTGTCTACTGTTTCTACTTTACCCACTCTGACTCTATTTACTATGGTAACCTCGTGTCTACTGTTTCTACTTTACCCACTCTGACTCTATTTACTAAGGTAACCTCGTGTCTACTGTTTCTACTTTACCCACTCTGACTCTATTTACTACGGTAACCTCGTATCTACTGTTTCTACTGCTTTACCCACTCTGACTCTATTTACTAAGGTAACCTCGTATCTCCTGTTTCTACTTTACCCACTCTGACTCTATTTACTACGGTAACCTCGTATCTATTGTTTCTACTGCTTTACCCACTCTGAATCTATTTACTAAGGTAACCTGGTATCTACTGTTTCTACTTTACCCACTCTGACTCTATTTACTACGGTAACCTCGTATCTACTGTTTCTACTTTACCCACTCTGACTCTATTTACTAAGGTAACCTCGTATCTACTGTTTCTACTTTACCCACTCTGACTCTATTTACTAAGGTAACTTGGTATCTACTGTTTCTACACTACCCACTCTGACTCTATTTACTAAGGTAACCTCGTATCTACTGTTTCTACTTTACCCACTCTGACTCTATTTACTAAGGTAACCTCGTATCTACTGTTTCTACTGCTTTACCCACTTTGACTCTATTTACTACGGTAACCTGGTATCTACTGTTTCTACTTTACCCACTTTGACTCTATTTACTAAGGTAACCTCGTATCTACTGTTTCTACTTTACCCACTCTGACTCTATTTACTACGGTAACCTCGTATCTACTGTTTCTACTGCTTTACCCACTCTGACTCTATTTACTAAGGTAACCTCGTATCTCCTGTTTCTACTTTACCCACTCTGACTCTATTTACTACGGTAACCTCGTATCTATTGTTTCTACTGCTTTACCCACTCTGACTCTATTTACTAAGGTAACCTGGTATCTACTGTTTCTACTTTACCCACTCTGACTCTATTTACTACGGTAACCTCGTATCTACTGTTTCTACTTTACCCACTCTGACTCTATTTACTAAGGTAACCTGGTATCTACTGTTTCTACTTTACCCACTCTGACTATTTACAACGGTAACCTCGTATCTACTGTTTCTACTTTACCCACTCTGACTCTATTTACTAAGGTAACCTGGTATCTACTGTTTCTACTTTACCCACTCTGACTCTATTTAGTACGGTAACCTCGTATCTACTGTTTCTACTGCTTTACCCACTCTGACTCTATTTACTAAGGTAACCTCGTATCTACTGTTTCTACTGCTTTACCCACTCTGACTCTATTTACTAAGGTAACCTCGTATCTCCTGTTTCTACTTTACCCACTCTGACTCTATTTACTAAGGTAACCTCGTATCTACTGTTTCTACTTTACCCACTCTGACTCTATTTACTAAGGTAACCTCGTATCTACTGTTTCTACTTTACCCACTCTGACTCTATTTACTACGGTAACCTCGTATCTACTGTTTCTACTGCTTTACCCACTTTGACTCTATTTACTAAGGTAACCTCGTATCTACTGTTTCTACTGCTTTACCCACTTTGACTCTATTTACTAAGGTAACCTGGTATCTACTGTTTCTACTGCTCTACCCACTTTGACTATTTACTAAGGTAACCTGGTATCTACTGTTTCTACTGCTTTACCCACTCTGACTCTATTTACTAAGGTAACCTCGTATCTACTGTTTCTACTGCTTTACCCACTCTGACTCTATTTACTAAGGTAACCTCGTATCTCCTGTTTCTACTTTACCCACTCTGACTCTATTTATTAAGGTAACCTCGTATCTCCTGTTTCTACTTTACCCACTCTGACTCTATTTATTAAGGTAACCTCGTATCTACTGTTTCTACTTTACCCACTCTGACTCTATTTACTACGGTAACCTCGTATCTATTGTTTCTACTGCTTTACCCACTCTGACTCTATTTACTACGGTAACCTCGTATCTCCTGTTTCTACTTTACCCACTCTGACTCTATTTACTACGGTAACCTCGTATCTACTGTTTCTACTGCTTTACCCACTCTGACTCTATTTACTAAGGTAACCTCGTATCTCCTGTTTCTACTTTACCCACTCTGACTCTATTTACTACGGTAACCTCGTATCTATTGTTTCTACTGCTTTACCCACTCTGACTCTATTTACTAAGGTAACCTGGTATCTACTGTTTCTACTTTACCCACTCTGACTCTATTTACTACGGTAACCTCGTATCTACTGTTTCTACTTTACCCACTCTGACTCTATTTACTAAGGTAACCTGGTATCTACTGTTTCTACTTTACCCACTCTGACTCTATTTAGTACGGTAACCTCGTATCTACTGTTTCTACTGCTTTACCCACTCTGAATCTATTTACTAAGGTAACCTCGTATCTACTGTTTCTACTGCTCTACCCACTTTGACTATTTACTAAGGTAACCTGGTATCTACTGTTTCTACTGCTTTACCCACTCTGACTCTATTTACTAAGGTAACCTCGTATCTACTGTTTCTACTGCTTTACCCACTCTGACTCTATTTACTAAGGTAACCTCGTATCTCCTGTTTCTACTTTACCCACTCTGACTCTATTTATTAAGTTAACCTCGTATCTACTGTTTCTACTTTACCCACTCTGACTCTATTTACTAAGGTAACCTGGTATCTACTGTTTCTACTTTACCCACTCTGACTCTATTTACTAAGGTAACCTCGTATCTACTCTTTCTACTTTACCCACTCTGACTCTATTTACTAAGGTAACCTGGTATCTACTGTTTCTACTTTACCCACTCTGACTCTATTTACTAAGGTAACCTGGTATCTACTGTTTCTACTTTACCCACTCTGACTCTATTTACTACGGTAACCTCGTATCTACTGTTTCTACTGCTTTACCCACTCTGACTCTATTTACTAAGGTAACCTCGTATCTACTGTTTCTACTGCTTTACCCACTCTGACTCTATTTACTAAGGTAACCTCGTATCTCCTGTTTCTACTTTACCCACTCTGACTCTATTTATTAAGGTAACCTCGTATCTACTGTTTCTACTTTACCCACTCTGACTCTATTTACTAAGGTAACCTGGTATCTACTGTTTCTACTTTACCCACTCTGACTCTATTTACTAAAGTAACCTCGTATCTACTGTTTCTACTTTACCCACTCTGACTCTATTTACTAAGGTAACCTGGTATCTACTGTTTCTACTTTACCCACTCTGACTCTATTTACTAAGGTAACCTGGTATCTACTGTTTCTACTTTACCCACTCTGACTCTATTTACTACGGTAACCTCGTATCTACTGTTTCTACTGCTTTACCCACTCTGACTCTATTTACTAAGATAACCTGGTATCTACTGTTTTTACTGCTTTACCCACTCTGACTCTATTTACTAAGGTAACCTCGTATCTCCTGTTTCTACTTTACTCACTCTGACTCTATTTACTAAGGTAACCTCGTGTCTACTGTTTCTACTTTACCCACTCTGACTCTATTTACTATGGTAACCTCGTGTCTACTGTTTCTACTTTACCCACTCTGACTCTATTTACTAAGGTAACCTCGTGTCTACTGTTTCTACTTTACCCACTCTGACTCTATTTACTACGGTAACCTCGTGTCTACTGTTTCTACTTTACCCACTCTGACTCTATTTACTAAGGTAACCTCGTGTCTACTGTTTCTACTTTACCCACTCTGACTCTATTTACTAAGGTAACCTCGTATCTCCTGTTTCTACTTTACCCACTCTGACTCTATTTACTACGGTAACCTCGTATCTATTGTTTCTACTGCTTTACCCACTCTGACTCTATTTACTAAGGTAACCTCGTATCTACTGTTTCTACTTTACCCACTCTGACTCTATTTACTACGGTAACCTCGTATCTACTGTTTCTACTTTACCCACTCTGACTCTATTTACTAAGGTAACCTGGTATCTACTGTTTCTACTTTACCCACTCTGACTATTTACAACGGTAACCTCGTATCTACTGTTTCTACTTTACCCACTCTGACTCTATTTACTAAGGTAACCTGGTATCTACTGTTTCTACTTTACCCACTCTGACTCTATTTAGTACGGTAACCTCGTATCTACTGTTTCTACTGCTTTACCCACTCTGACTCTATTTACTAAGGTAACCTCGTATGTACTGTTTCTACTGCTTTACCCACTCTGACTCTATTTACTAAGGTAACCTCGTATCTCCTGTTTCTACTTTACCCACTCTGACTCTATTTACTAAGGTAACCTCGTATCTACTGTTTCTACTTTACCCACTCTGACTCTATTTACTAAGGTAACCTCGTATCTCCTGTTTCTACTTTACCCACTCTGACTCTATTTATTAAGGTAACCTCGTATCTACTGTTTCTACTTTACCCACTCTGACTCTATTTACTAAGGTAACCTGGTATCTACTGTTTCTACTTTACCCACTCTGACTCTATTTACTAAGGTAACCTCGTATCTACTGTTTCTACTTTACCCACTCTGACTCTATTTACTAAGGTAACCTGGTATCTACTGTTTCTACTTTACCCACTCTGACTCTATTTACTAAGGTAACCTCGTGTCTACTGTTTCTACTTTACCCACTCTGACTCTATTTACTAAGGTAACCTCGTATCTACTGTTTCTACTTTACCCACTCTGACTCTATTTACTAAGGTAACCTCGTGTCTACTGTTTCTACTTTACCCACTCTGACTCTATTTACTACGGTAACCTCGTGTCTACTGTTTCTACTTTACCCACTCTGACTCTATTTACTAAGGTAACCTCGTGTCTACTGTTTCTACTTTACCCACTCTGACTCTATTTACTAAGGTAACCTCGTGTCTACTGTTTCTACTTTACCCACTCTGACTCTATTTACTAAGGTAACCTCGTGTCTACTGTTTCTACTTTACCCACTCTGACTCTATTTACTAAGGTAACCTCATATCTACTGTTTCTAATTTACCCACTCTGACTCTATTTACTAAGGTAACCTCATATCTACTGTTTCTACTTTACCCACTCTGACTCTATTTACTAAGGTAACCTGGTATCTACTGTTTCTACTTTACCCACTCTGACTCTATTTACTAAGGTAACCTGGTATCTACTGTTTCTACTTTACCCACTCTGACTCTATTTACTACGGTAACCTCGTATCTACTGTTTCTACTGCTTTACCCACTCTGACTCTATTTACTAAGGTAACCTCGTATCTACTGTTTCTACTGCTTTACCCACTCTGACTCTATTTACTAAGGTAACCTCGTATCTCCTGTTTCTACTTTACCCACTCTGACTCTATTTATTAAGGTAACCTCGTATCTACTGTTTCTACTTTACCCACTCTGACTCTATTTACTAAGGTAACCTGGTATCTACTGTTTCTACTTTACCCACTCTGACTCTATTTACTAAAGTAACCTCGTATCTACTGTTTCTACTTTACCCACTCTGACTCTATTTACTAAGGTAACCTGGTATCTACTGTTTCTACTTTACCCACTCTGACTCTATTTACTAAGGTAACCTGGTATCTACTGTTTCTACTTTACCCACTCTGACTCTATTTACTACGGTAACCTCGTATCTACTGTTTCTACTGCTTTACCCACTCTGACTCTATTTACTAAGATAACCTGGTATCTACTGTTTTTACTGCTTTACCCACTCTGACTCTATTTACTAAGGTAACCTCGTATCTCCTGTTTCTACTTTACTCACTCTGACTCTATTTACTAAGGTAACCTCGTGTCTACTGTTTCTACTTTACCCACTCTGACTCTATTTACTATGGTAACCTCGTGTCTACTGTTTCTACTTTACCCACTCTGACTCTATTTACTAAGGTAACCTCGTGTCTACTGTTTCTACTTTACCCACTCTGACTCTATTTACTACGGTAACCTCGTGTCTACTGTTTCTACTTTACCCACTCTGACTCTATTTACTAAGGTAACCTCGTGTCTACTGTTTCTACTTTACCCACTCTGACTCTATTTACTAAGGTAACCTCGTATCTCCTGTTTCTACTTTACCCACTCTGACTCTATTTACTACGGTAACCTCGTATCTATTGTTTCTACTGCTTTACCCACTCTGACTCTATTTACTAAGGTAACCTCGTATCTACTGTTTCTACTTTACCCACTCTGACTCTATTTACTACGGTAACCTCGTATCTACTGTTTCTACTTTACCCACTCTGACTCTATTTACTAAGGTAACCTGGTATCTACTGTTTCTACTTTACCCACTCTGACTATTTACAACGGTAACCTCGTATCTACTGTTTCTACTTTACCCACTCTGACTCTATTTACTAAGGTAACCTCGTGTCTACTGTTTCTACTTTACCCACTCTGACTCTATTTACTATGGTAACCTCGTGTCTACTGTTTCTACTTTACCCACTCTGACTCTATTTACTAAGGTAACCTCGTGTCTACTGTTTCTACTTTACCCACTCTGACTCTATTTACTACGGTAACCTCGTGTCTACTGTTTCTACTTTACCCACTCTGACTCTATTTACTAAGGTAACCTCGTGTCTACTGTTTCTACTTTACCCACTCTGACTCTATTTACTAAGGTAACCTCGTATCTCCTGTTTCTACTTTACCCACTCTGACTCTATTTACTACGGTAACCTCGTATCTATTGTTTCTACTGCTTTACCCACTCTGACTCTATTTACTAAGGTAACCTCGTATCTACTGTTTCTACTTTACCCACTCTGACTCTATTTACTACGGTAACCTCGTATCTACTGTTTCTACTTTACCCACTCTGACTCTATTTACTAAGGTAACCTGGTATCTACTGTTTCTACTTTACCCACTCTGACTATTTACAACGGTAACCTCGTATCTACTGTTTCTACTTTACCCACTCTGACTCTATTTACTAAGGTAACCTGGTATCTACTGTTTCTACTTTACCCACTCTGACTCTATTTAGTACGGTAACCTCGTATCTACTGTTTCTACTGCTTTACCCACTCTGACTCTATTTACTAAGGTAACCTCGTATGTACTGTTTCTACTGCTTTACCCACTCTGACTCTATTTACTAAGGTAACCTCGTATCTCCTGTTTCTACTTTACCCACTCTGACTCTATTTACTAAGGTAACCTCGTATCTACTGTTTCTACTTTACCCACTCTGACTCTATTTACTAAGGTAACCTCGTATCTCCTGTTTCTACTTTACCCACTCTGACTCTATTTATTAAGGTAACCTCGTATCTACTGTTTCTACTTTACCCACTCTGACTCTATTTACTAAGGTAACCTGGTATCTACTGTTTCTACTTTACCCACTCTGACTCTATTTACTAAGGTAACCTCGTATCTACTGTTTCTACTTTACCCACTCTGACTCTATTTACTAAGGTAACCTGGTATCTACTGTTTCTACTTTACCCACTCTGACTCTATTTACTAAGGTAACCTCGTGTCTACTGTTTCTACTTTACCCACTCTGACTCTATTTACTAAGGTAACCTCGTATCTACTGTTTCTACTTTACCCACTCTGACTCTATTTACTAAGGTAACCTCGTGTCTACTGTTTCTACTTTACCCACTCTGACTCTATTTACTACGGTAACCTCGTGTCTACTGTTTCTACTTTACCCACTCTGACTCTATTTACTAAGGTAACCTCGTGTCTACTGTTTCTACTTTACCCACTCTGACTCTATTTACTAAGGTAACCTCGTGTCTACTGTTTCTACTTTACCCACTCTGACTCTATTTACTAAGGTAACCTCGTGTCTACTGTTTCTACTTTACCCACTCTGACTCTATTTACTAAGGTAACCTCATATCTACTGTTTCTAATTTACCCACTCTGACTCTATTTACTAAGGTAACCTCATATCTACTGTTTCTACTTTACCCACTCTGACTCTATTTACTAAGGTAACCTGGTATCTACTGTTTCTACTTTACCCACTCTGACTCTATTTACTAAGGTAACCTGGTATCTACTGTTTCTACTTTACCCACTCTGACTCTATTTACTACGGTAACCTCGTATCTACTGTTTCTACTGCTTTACCCACTCTGACTCTATTTACTAAGGTAACCTCGTATCTACTGTTTCTACTGCTTTACCCACTCTGACTCTATTTACTAAGGTAACCTCGTATCTCCTGTTTCTACTTTACCCACTCTGACTCTATTTATTAAGGTAACCTCGTATCTACTGTTTCTACTTTACCCACTCTGACTCTATTTACTAAGGTAACCTGGTATCTACTGTTTCTACTTTACCCACTCTGACTCTATTTACTAAAGTAACCTCGTATCTACTGTTTCTACTTTACCCACTCTGACTCTATTTACTAAGGTAACCTGGTATCTACTGTTTCTACTTTACCCACTCTGACTCTATTTACTAAGGTAACCTGGTATCTACTGTTTCTACTTTACCCACTCTGACTCTATTTACTACGGTAACCTCGTATCTACTGTTTCTACTGCTTTACCCACTCTGACTCTATTTACTAAGATAACCTGGTATCTACTGTTTTTACTGCTTTACCCACTCTGACTCTATTTACTAAGGTAACCTCGTATCTCCTGTTTCTACTTTACTCACTCTGACTCTATTTACTAAGGTAACCTCGTGTCTACTGTTTCTACTTTACCCACTCTGACTCTATTTACTATGGTAACCTCGTGTCTACTGTTTCTACTTTACCCACTCTGACTCTATTTACTAAGGTAACCTCGTGTCTACTGTTTCTACTTTACCCACTCTGACTCTATTTACTACGGTAACCTCGTGTCTACTGTTTCTACTTTACCCACTCTGACTCTATTTACTAAGGTAACCTCGTGTCTACTGTTTCTACTTTACCCACTCTGACTCTATTTACTAAGGTAACCTCGTATCTCCTGTTTCTACTTTACCCACTCTGACTCTATTTACTACGGTAACCTCGTATCTATTGTTTCTACTGCTTTACCCACTCTGACTCTATTTACTAAGGTAACCTCGTATCTACTGTTTCTACTTTACCCACTCTGACTCTATTTACTACGGTAACCTCGTATCTACTGTTTCTACTTTACCCACTCTGACTCTATTTACTAAGGTAACCTGGTATCTACTGTTTCTACTTTACCCACTCTGACTATTTACAACGGTAACCTCGTATCTACTGTTTCTACTTTACCCACTCTGACTCTATTTACTAAGGTAACCTGGTATCTACTGTTTCTACTTTACCCACTCTGACTCTATTTAGTACGGTAACCTCGTATCTACTGTTTCTACTGCTTTACCCACTCTGACTCTATTTACTAAGGTAACCTCGTATGTACTGTTTCTACTGCTTTACCCACTCTGACTCTATTTACTAAGGTAACCTCGTATCTCCTGTTTCTACTTTACCCACTCTGACTCTATTTACTAAGGTAACCTCGTATCTACTGTTTCTACTTTACCCACTCTGACTCTATTTACTAAGGTAACCTCGTATCTCCTGTTTCTACTTTACCCACTCTGACTCTATTTATTAAGGTAACCTCGTATCTACTGTTTCTACTTTACCCACTCTGACTCTATTTACTAAGGTAACCTGGTATCTACTGTTTCTACTTTACCCACTCTGACTCTATTTACTAAGGTAACCTCGTATCTACTGTTTCTACTTTACCCACTCTGACTCTATTTACTAAGGTAACCTGGTATCTACTGTTTCTACTTTACCCACTCTGACTCTATTTACTAAGGTAACCTCGTGTCTACTGTTTCTACTTTACCCACTCTGACTCTATTTACTAAGGTAACCTCGTATCTACTGTTTCTACTTTACCCACTCTGACTCTATTTACTAAGGTAACCTCGTGTCTACTGTTTCTACTTTACCCACTCTGACTCTATTTACTACGGTAACCTCGTGTCTACTGTTTCTACTTTACCCACTCTGACTCTATTTACTAAGGTAACCTCGTGTCTACTGTTTCTACTTTACCCACTCTGACTCTATTTACTAAGGTAACCTCGTGTCTACTGTTTCTACTTTACCCACTCTGACTCTATTTACTAAGGTAACCTCGTGTCTACTGTTTCTACTTTACCCACTCTGACTCTATTTACTAAGGTAACCTCATATCTACTGTTTCTAATTTACCCACTCTGACTCTATTTACTAAGGTAACCTCATATCTACTGTTTCTACTTTACCCACTCTGACTCTATTTACTAAGGTAACCTCGTATCTACTGTTTCTACTTTACCCACTCTGACTCTATTTACTAAGGTAACCTGGTATCTACTGTTTCTACTTTACCCACTCTGACTCTATTTACTAAAGTAACCTCGTATCTACTGTTTCTACTTTACCCACTCTGACTCTATTTACTAAGGTAACCTGGTATCTACTGTTTCTACTTTACCCACTCTGACTCTATTTACTAAGGTAACCTGGTATCTACTGTTTCTACTTTACCCACTCTGACTCTATTTACTACGGTAACCTCGTATCTACTGTTTCTACTGCTTTACCCACTCTGACTCTATTTACTAAGATAACCTGGTATCTACTGTTTTTACTGCTTTACCCACTCTGACTCTATTTACTAAGGTAACCTCGTATCTCCTGTTTCTACTTTACTCACTCTGACTCTATTTACTAAGGTAACCTCGTGTCTACTGTTTCTACTTTACCCACTCTGACTCTATTTACTATGGTAACCTCGTGTCTACTGTTTCTACTTTACCCACTCTGACTCTATTTACTAAGGTAACCTCGTGTCTACTGTTTCTACTTTACCCACTCTGACTCTATTTACTACGGTAACCTCGTGTCTACTGTTTCTACTTTACCCACTCTGACTCTATTTACTAAGGTAACCTCGTGTCTACTGTTTCTACTTTACCCACTCTGACTCTATTTACTAAGGTAACCTCGTATCTCCTGTTTCTACTTTACCCACTCTGACTCTATTTACTACGGTAACCTCGTATCTATTGTTTCTACTGCTTTACCCACTCTGACTCTATTTACTAAGGTAACCTCGTATCTACTGTTTCTACTTTACCCACTCTGACTCTATTTACTACGGTAACCTCGTATCTACTGTTTCTACTTTACCCACTCTGACTCTATTTACTAAGGTAACCTGGTATCTACTGTTTCTACTTTACCCACTCTGACTATTTACAACGGTAACCTCGTATCTACTGTTTCTACTTTACCCACTCTGACTCTATTTACTAAGGTAACCTGGTATCTACTGTTTCTACTTTACCCACTCTGACTCTATTTAGTACGGTAACCTCGTATCTACTGTTTCTACTGCTTTACCCACTCTGACTCTATTTACTAAGGTAACCTCGTATGTACTGTTTCTACTGCTTTACCCACTCTGACTCTATTTACTAAGGTAACCTCGTATCTCCTGTTTCTACTTTACCCACTCTGACTCTATTTACTAAGGTAACCTCGTATCTACTGTTTCTACTTTACCCACTCTGACTCTATTTACTAAGGTAACCTCGTATCTCCTGTTTCTACTTTACCCACTCTGACTCTATTTATTAAGGTAACCTCGTATCTACTGTTTCTACTTTACCCACTCTGACTCTATTTACTAAGGTAACCTGGTATCTACTGTTTCTACTTTACCCACTCTGACTCTATTTACTAAGGTAACGTCGTATCTACTGTTTCTACTTTACCCACTCTGACTCTATTTACTAAGGTAACCTGGTATCTACTGTTTCTACTTTACCCACTCTGACTCTATTTACTAAGGTAACCTCGTGTCTACTGTTTCTACTTTACCCACTCTGACTCTATTTACTAAGGTAACCTCGTATCTACTGTTTCTACTTTACCCACTCTGACTCTATTTACTAAGGTAACCTCGTGTCTACTGTTTCTACTTTACCCACTCTGACTCTATTTACTACGGTAACCTCGTGTCTACTGTTTCTACTTTACCCACTCTGACTCTATTTACTAAGGTAACCTCGTGTCTACTGTTTCTACTTTACCCACTCTGACTCTATTTACTAAGGTAACCTCGTGTCTACTGTTTCTACTTTACCCACTCTGACTCTATTTACTAAGGTAACCTCGTGTCTACTGTTTCTACTTTACCCACTCTGACTCTATTTACTAAGGTAACCTCATATCTACTGTTTCTAATTTACCCACTCTGACTCTATTTACTAAGGTAACCTCATATCTACTGTTTCTACTTTACCCACTCTGACTCTATTTACTAAGGTAACCTCGTATCTACTGTTTCTAATTTACCCACTCTGACTCTATTTACTAAGGTAACCTGGTATCTACTGTTTCTATTTCACCCACTCTGACTCTATTTACTAAGGTAACCTGGTATCTACTGTTTCTACTTTACCCACTCTGACTCTATTTAGTACGGTAACCTCGTGTCTACTGTTTCTACTTTACCCACTCTGACTCTATTTACTACGGTAACCTCGTATCTCCTGTTTCTACTTTACCCACTCTGACTCTATTTACTAAGGTAACCTCGTATCTACTGTTTCTACTTTACCCACTCTGACTCTATTTACTACGGTAACCTCGTGTCTACTGTTTCTACTTTACCCACTCTGACTCTATTTACTAAGGTAACCTGGTATCTACTGTTTCTACTTTACCCACTCTGACTCTATTTACTAAGGTAACCTCGTGTCTACTGTTTCTACTTTACCCACTCTGACTCTATTTACTAAGGTAACCTGGTATCTACTGTTTCTACTTTACCCACTCTGACTCTATTTACTAAGGTAACCTCGTATCTCCTGTTTCTACTTTACTCACTCTGACTCTATTTACTAAGGTAACCTCGTATCTCCTGTTTCTACTTTACTCACTCTGACTCTATTTACTAAGGTAACCTCGTATCTCCTGTTTCTACTTTACTCACTCTGACTCTATTTACTAAGGTAACCTCGTGTCTACTGTTTCTACTTTACCCACTCTGACTCTATTTACTAAGGTAACCTCGTATCTACTGTTTCTACTTTACCCACTCTGACTCTATTTACTAAGGTAACCTCGTATCTACTGTTTCTACTTTACCCACTCTGACTCTATTTACTAAGGTAACTTGGTATCTACTGTTTCTACACTACCCACTCTGACTCTATTTACTAAGGTAACCTCGTATCTACTGTTTCTACTTTACCCACTCTGACTCTATTTACTAAGGTAACCTCGTATCTACTGTTTCTACTGCTTTACCCACTTTAACTCTATTTACTAAGGTAACCTGGTATCTACTGTTTCTACTTTACCCACTTTGACTCTATTTACTAAGGTAACCTCGTATCTACTGTTTCTACTTTACCCACTCTGACTCTATTTACTACGGTAACCTCGTATCTACTGTTTCTACTGCTTTACCCACTCTGACTCTATTTACTAAGGTAACCTCGTATCTACTGTTTCTACTTTACCCACTCTGACTCTATTTACTAAGGTAACCTGGTATCTACTGTTTCTACTTTACCCACTCTGACTCTATTTACTAAGGTAACCTCGTATCTACTGTTTCTACTTTACCCACTCTGACTCTATTTACTAAGGTAACCTCGTATCTACTGTTTCTACTTTACCCACTCTGACTCTATTTACTAAGGTAACCTGGTATCTACTGTTTCTACTTTACCCACTTTGACTCTATTTACTAAGGTAACCTCGTATCTACTGTTTCTACTTTACCCACTCTGACTCTATTTACTACGGTAACCTCGTATCTACTGTTTCTACTGCTTTACCCACTCTGACTCTATTTACTAAGGTAACCTGGTATCTACTGTTTCTACTTTACCCACTCTGACTCTATTTACTAAGGTAACCTCGTATCTACTGTTTCTACTTTACCCACTCTGACTCTATTTACTAAGGTAACCTCGTATCTACTGTTTCTACTTTACCCACTCTGACTCTATTTACTAAGGTAACCTCGTATCTACTGTTTCTACTTTACCCACTCTGACTCTATTTACTACGGTAACCTCGTATCTATTGTTTCTACTGCTTTACCCACTCTGAATCTATTTACTACGGTAACCTCGTATCTCCTGTTTCTACTTTACCCACTCTGACTCTATTTACTACGGTAACCTCGTATCTACTGTTTCTACTGCTTTACCCACTCTGACTCTATTTACTAAGGTAACCTCGTATCTCCTGTTTCTACTTTACCCACTCTGACTCTATTTACTACGGTAACCTCGTATCTATTGTTTCTACTGCTTTACCCACTTTGACTCTATTTACTAAGGTAACCTCGTATCTATTGTTTCTACTGCTTTACCCACTCTGACTATTTACTAAGGTAACCTGGTATCTACTGTTTCTACTTTACCCACTCTGACTCTATTTACTAACGTAACCTCGTATCTACTGTTTCTACTTTACCCACTCTGACTCTATTTACTAAGGTAACTTGGTATCTACTGTTTCTACTTTACCCACTCTGACTCTATTTACTAACGTAACCTCGTATCTACTGTTTCTACTTTACCCACTCTGACTCTATTTACTAAGGTAACCTGGTATCTACTGTTTCTACTTTACCCACTCTGACTCTATTTACTAACGTAACCTCGTATCTACTGTTTCTACACTACCCACTCTGACTCTATTTACTAAGGTAACCTCGTGTCTACTGTTTCTACTTTACCCACTCTGACTCTATTTACTAAGGTAACCTCGTGTCTACTGTTTCTACTTTACCCACTCTGACTCTATTTAGTACGGTAACCTCGTGTCTACTGTTTCTACTTTACCCACTCTGACTCTATTTACTAAGGTAACCTGGTATCTACTGTTTCTACTTTACCCACTCTGACTCTATTTACTAAGGTAACCTCGTATCTCCTGTTTCTACTTTACTCACTCTGACTCTATTTACTAAGGTAACCTCGTATCTCCTGTTTCTACTTCACTCACTCTGACTCTATTTACTAAGGTAACCTCGTATCTCCTGTTTCTACTTTACTCACTCTGACTCTATTTACTAAGGTAACCTCGTGTCTACTGTTTCTACTTTACCCACTCTGACTCTATTTACTAAGGTAACCTCGTATCTACTGTTTCTACTTTACCCACTCTGACTCTATTTACTAAGGTAACCTCGTATCTACTGTTTCTACTTTACCCACTCTGACTCTATTTACTAAGGTAACTTGGTATCTACTGTTTCTACACTACCCACTCTGACTCTATTTACTAAGGTAACCTCGTATCTACTGTTTCTACTTTACCCACTCTGACTCTATTTACTAAGGTAACCTCGTATCTACTGTTTCTACTGCTTTACCCACTTTAACTCTATTTACTAAGGTAACCTGGTATCTACTGTTTCTACTTTACCCACTTTGACTCTATTTACTAAGGTAACCTCGTATCTACTGTTTCTACTTTACCCACTCTGACTCTATTTACTACGGTAACCTCGTATCTACTGTTTCTACTGCTTTACCCACTCTGACTCTATTTACTAAGGTAACCTCGTATCTACTGTTTCTACTTTACCCACTCTGACTCTATTTACTAAGGTAACCTGGTATCTACTGTTTCTACTTTACCCACTCTGACTCTATTTACTAAGGTAACCTCGTATCTACTGTTTCTACTTTACCCACTCTGACTCTATTTACTAAGGTAACCTCGTATCTACTGTTTCTACTTTACCCACTCTGACTCTATTTACTAAGGTAACCTGGTATCTACTGTTTCTACTTTACCCACTTTGACTCTATTTACTAAGGTAACCTCGTATCTCCTGTTTCTACTTTACCCACTCTGACTCTATTTACTACGGTAACCTCGTATCTATTGTTTCTACTGCTTTACCCACTTTGACTCTATTTACTAAGGTAACCTCGTATCTATTGTTTCTACTGCTTTACCCACTCTGACTATTTACTAAGGTAACCTGGTATCTACTGTTTCTACTTTACCCACTCTGACTCTATTTACTAACGTAACCTCGTATCTACTGTTTCTACTTTACCCACTCTGACTCTATTTACTAAGGTAACTTGGTATCTACTGTTTCTACACTACCCACTCTGACTCTATTTACTAAGGTAACCTCGTGTCTACTGTTTCTACTTTACCCACTCTGACTCTATTTACTAAGGTAACCTCGTGTCTACTGTTTCTACTTTACCCACTCTGACTCTATTTAGTACGGTAACCTCGTGTCTACTGTTTCTACTTTACCCACTCTGACTCTATTTACTAAGGTAACCTGGTATCTACTGTTTCTACTTTACCCACTCTGACTCTATTTACTAAGGTAACCTCGTATCTCCTGTTTCTACTTTACTCACTCTGACTCTATTTACTAAGGTAACCTCGTATCTCCTGTTTCTACTTTACTCACTCTGACTCTATTTACTAAGGTAACCTCGTATCTCCTGTTTCTACTTTACTCACTCTGACTCTATTTACTAAGGTAACCTCGTGTCTACTGTTTCTACTTTACCCACTCTGACTCTATTTACTAAGGTAACCTCGTATCTACTGTTTCTACTTTACCCACTCTGACTCTATTTACTAAGGTAACCTCGTATCTACTGTTTCTACTTTACCCACTCTGACTCTATTTACTAAGGTAACTTGGTATCTACTGTTTCTACACTACCCACTCTGACTCTATTTACTAAGGTAACCTCGTATCTACTGTTTCTACTTTACCCACTCTGACTCTATTTACTAAGGTAACCTCGTATCTACTGTTTCTACTGCTTTACCCACTTTAACTCTATTTACTAAGGTAACCTGGTATCTACTGTTTCTACTTTACCCACTTTGACTCTATTTACTAAGGTAACCTCGTATCTACTGTTTCTACTTTACCCACTCTGACTCTATTTACTACGGTAACCTCGTATCTACTGTTTCTACTGCTTTACCCACTCTGACTCTATTTACTAAGGTAACCTCGTATCTACTGTTTCTACTTTACCCACTCTGACTCTATTTACTAAGGTAACCTGGTATCTACTGTTTCTACTTTACCCACTCTGACTCTATTTACTAAGGTAACCTCGTATCTACTGTTTCTACTTTACCCACTCTGACTCTATTTACTAAGGTAACCTCGTATCTACTGTTTCTACTTTACCCACTCTGACTCTATTTACTAAGGTAACCTGGTATCTACTGTTTCTACTTTACCCACTTTGACTCTATTTACTAAGGTAACCTCGTATCTACTGTTTCTACTTTACCCACTCTGACTCTATTTACTACGGTAACCTCGTATCTATTGTTTCTACTGCTTTACCCACTCTGACTCTATTTACTACGGTAACCTCGTATCTCCTGTTTCTACTTTACCCACTCTGACTCTATTTACTACGGTAACCTGGTATCTACTGTTTCTACTGCTTTACCCACTCTGACTCTATTTACTAAGGTAACCTGGTATCTACTGTTTCTACTTTACCCACTCTGACTCTATTTACTAAGGTAACCTCGTATCTACTGTTTCTACTTTACCCACTCTGACTCTATTTACTACGGTAACCTCGTATCTATTGTTTCTACTGCTTTACCCACTCTGAATCTATTTACTACGGTAACCTCGTATCTCCTGTTTCTACTTTACCCACTCTGACTCTATTTACTACGGTAACCTCGTATCTACTGTTTCTACTGCTTTACTCACTCTGACTCTATTTACTAAGGTAACCTCGTATCTCCTGTTTCTACTTTACCCACTCTGACTCTATTTACTACGGTAACCTCGTATCTATTGTTTCTACTGCTTTACCCACTTTGACTCTATTTACTAAGGTAACCTCGTATCTATTGTTTCTACTGCTTTACCCACTCTGACTATTTACTAAGGTAACCTGGTATCTACTGTTTCTACTTTACCCACTCTGACTCTATTTACTAACGTAACCTCGTATCTACTGTTTCTACTTTACCCACTCTGACTCTATTTACTAAGGTAACTTGGTATCTACTGTTTCTACACTACCCACTCTGACTCTATTTACTAAGGTAACCTCGTGTCTACTGTTTCTACTTTACCCACTCTGACTCTATTTACTAAGGTAACCTCGTGTCTACTGTTTCTACTTTACCCACTCTGACTCTATTTACTACGGTAACCTCATATCTACTGTTTCTACTTTACCCACTCTGACTCTATTTACTAAGGTAACCTGGTATCTACTGTTTCTATTTCACCCACTCTGACTCTATTTACTAAGGTAACCTGGTATCTACTGTTTCTACTTTACCCACTCTGACTCTATTTAGTACGGTAACCTCGTGTCTACTGTTTCTACTTTACCCACTCTGACTCTATTTACTAAGGTAACCTCGTATCTCCTGTTTCTACTTTACTCACTCTGACTCTATTTACTAAGGTAACCTCGTATCTCCTGTTTCTACTTTACTCACTCTGACTCTATTTACTAAGGTAACCTCGTGTCTACTGTTTCTACTTTACTCACTCTGACTCTATTTACTAAGGTAACCTCGTATCTCCTGTTTCTACTTTACTCACTCTGACTCTATTTACTAAGGTAACCTCGTATCTCCTGTTTCTACTTTACTCACTCTGACTCTATTTACTAAGGTAACCTCGTGTCTACTGTTTCTACTTTACCCACTCTGACTCTATTTACTAAGGTAACCTCGTATCTACTGTTTCTACTTTACCCACTCTGACTCTATTTACTAAGGTAACCTCGTATCTACTGTTTCTACTGCTTTACCCACTTTAACTCTATTTACTAAGGTAACCTGGTATCTACTGTTTCTACTTTACCCACTTTGACTCTATTTACTAAGGTAACCTCGTATCTACTGTTTCTACTTTACCCACTCTGACTCTATTTACTACGGTAACCTCGTATCTACTGTTTCTACTGCTTTACCCACTCTGACTCTATTTACTAAGGTAACCTCGTATCTACTGTTTCTACTTTACCCACTCTGACTCTATTTACTAAGGTA
The DNA here is from genome assembly GCF_043250625.1 of Sebastes fasciatus. Classification (NCBI taxonomy): domain Eukaryota; kingdom Metazoa; phylum Chordata; class Actinopteri; order Perciformes; family Sebastidae; genus Sebastes; species Sebastes fasciatus. The sequence continues at coordinate 99,498 of NW_027428182.1, read as the reverse complement.
ACCTGGTATCTACTGTTTCTACTTTACCCACTCTGACTCTATTTACTAAGGTAACCTCGTATCTACTGTTTCTACTTTACCCACTCTGACTCTATTTACTAAGGTAACCTCGTATCTACTGTTTCTACTTTACCCACTCTGACTCTATTTACTAAGGTAACCTGGTATCTACTGTTTCTACTTTACCCACTTTGACTCTATTTACTAAGGTAACCTCGTATCTACTGTTTCTACTTTACCCACTCTGACTCTATTTACTACGGTAACCTCGTATCTATTGTTTCTACTGCTTTACCCACTCTGACTCTATTTACTACGGTAACCTCGTATCTCCTGTTTCTTCTTTACCCACTCTGACTCTATTTACTACGGTAACCTCGTATCTACTGTTTCTACTGCTTTACCCACTCTGACTCTATTTACTAAGGTAACCTGGTATCTACTGTTTCTACTTTACCCACTCTGACTCTATTTACTACGGTAACCTCGTATCTAATGTTTCTACTGCTTTACCCACTCTGACTCTATTTACTAAGGTAACCTCGTATCTCCTGTTTCTACTTTACCCACTCTGACTCTATTTACTACGGTAACCTCGTATCTATTGTTTCTACTGCTTTACCCACTTTGACTCTATTTACTAAGGTAACCTCGTATCTATTGTTTCTACTGCTTTACCCACTCTGACTATTTACTAAGGTAACCTGGTATCTACTGTTTCTACTTTACCCACTCTGACTCTATTTACTAACGTAACCTCGTATCTACTGTTTCTACTTTACCCACTCTGACTCTATTTACTAAGGTAACTTGGTATCTACTGTTTCTACACTACCCACTCTGACTCTATTTACTAAGGTAACCTCGTATCTACTGTTTCTACTTTACCCACTCTGATTCTATTTACTAAGGTAACCTCGTATCTACTGTTTCTACTGCTTTACCCACTTTGACTCTATTTACTAAGGTAACCTGGTATCTACTGTTTCTACTTTACCCACTCTGACTCTATTTACTAAGGTAACTTGGTATCTACTGTTTCTACACTACCCACTCTGACTCTATTTACTAAGGTAACCTCGTATCTACTGTTTCTACTTTACCCACTCTGACTCTATTTACTAAGGTAACCTCGTATCTACTGTTTCTACTTTACCCACTCTGACTCTATTTACTACGGTAACCTCGTATCTATTGTTTCTACTGCTTTACCCACTCTGACTCTATTTACTAAGGTAACCTCGTATCTACTGTTTCTACTGCTTTACCCACTCTGACTCTATTTACTAAGGTAACCTGGTATCTACTGTTTCTACTGCTTTACCCACTCTGACTCTATTTACTAAGGTAACCTCGTATCTACTGTTTCTACTGCTTTACCCACTCTGACTCTATTTACTACGGTAACCTCGTATCTACTGTTTCTACTTTACTCACTCTGACTCTATTTACTAAGGTAACCTGGTATCTACTGTTTCTACTTTACCCACTCTGACTCTATTTACTAAGGTAACCTGGTATCTACTGTTTCTACTTTACCCACTCTGACTCTATTTACTTAGGTAACCTGGTATCTACTGTTTCTACTTTTCCCACTCTGACTCTATTTACTACGGTAACCTCGTATCTACTGTTTCTACTGCTTTACCCACTCTGACTCTATTTACTAAGATAACCTGGTATCTACTGTTTTTACTGCTTTACCCACTCTGACTCTATTTACTAAGGTAACCTCGTATCTCCTGTTTCTACTTTACTCACTCTGACTCTATTTACTAAGGTAACCTCGTGTCTACTGTTTCTACTTTACCCACTCTGACTCTATTTACTATGGTAACCTCGTGTCTACTGTTTCTACTTTACCCACTCTGACTCTATTTACTAAGGTAACCTCGTGTCTACTGTTTCTACTTTACCCACTCTGACTCTATTTACTAAGGTAACCTCGTGTCTACTGTTTCTACTTTACCCACTCTGACTCTATTTACTACGGTAACCTCGTGTCTACTGTTTCTACTTTACCCACTCTGACTCTATTTACTAAGGTAACCTCGTGTCTACTGTTTCTACTTTACCCACTCTGACTCTATTTACTAAGGTAACCTCGTGTCTACTGTTTCTACTTTACCCACTCTGACTCTATTTACTACGGTAATCTCATATCTACTGTTTCTACTTTACCCACTCTGACTCTATTTACTAAGGTAACCTGGTATCTACTGTTTCTATTTCACCCACTCTGACTCTATTTACTAAGGTAACCTGGTATCTACTGTTTCTACTTTACCCACTCTGACTCTATTTACTAAGGTAACCTCGTATCTACTGTTTCTACTTTACCCACTCTGACTCTATTTACTACGGTAACCTCGTATCTATTGTTTCTACTGCTTTACCCACTCTGACTCTATTTACTACGGTAACCTCGTATCTACTGTTTCTACACTACCCACTCTGACTCTATTTACTAAGGTAACCTCGTATCTACTGTTTCTACTGCTTTACCCACTTTGACTCTATTTACTAAGGTAACCTCGTATCTACTGTTTCTACTTTACCCACTCTGACTCTATTTACTACGGTAACCTCGTATCTATTGTTTCTACTGCTTTACCCACTCTGACTCTATTTACTACGGTAACCTCGTATCTATTGTTTCTACTGCTTTACCCACTCTGACTCTATTTACTAAGGTAACCTCATATCTCCTGTTTCTACTGCTTTACCCACTCTGACTCTATTTACTAAGGTAACCTGGTATCTACTGTTTCTACTTTACCCACTCTGACTCTATTTACTAAGGTAACCTCGTATCTACTGTTTCTACTTTACCCACTCTGACTCATTTACTACGGTAACCTCGTATCTATTGTTTCTACTGCTTTACCCACTCTGACTCTATTTACTACGGTAACCTCGTATCTCCTGTTTCTACTTTACCCACTCTGACTCTATTTACTACGGTAACCTCGTATCTACTGTTTCTACTGCTTTACCCACTCTGACTCTATTTACTAAGGTAACCTGGTATCTACTGTTTCTACTTTACCCACTCTGACTATTTACAACGGTAACCTCGTATCTACTGTTTCTACTTTACCCACTCTGACTCTATTTACTAAGGTAACCTGGTATCTACTGTTTCTACTTTACCCACTCTAACTCTATTTAGTACGGTAACCTCGTATCTACTGTTTCTACTGCTTTACCCACTCTGACTCTATTTACTAAGGTAACCTCGTATCTACTGTTTCTACTGCTTTACCCACTCTGACTCTATTTACTAAGGTAACCTCGTATCTCCTGTTTCTACTTTACCCACTCTGACTCTATTTATTAAGGTAACCTCGTATCTACTGTTTCTACTTTACCCACTCTGACTCTATTTACTACGGTAACCTCGTATCTACTGTTTCTACTGCTTTACCCACTTTGACTCTATTTACTAAGGTAACCTGGTATCTACTGTTTCTACTGCTCTACCCACTTTGACTATTTACTAAGGTAACCTGGTATCTACTGTTTCTACTGCTTTACCCACTCTGACTCTATTTACTAAGGTAACCTCGTATCTACTGTTTCTACTGCTTTACCCACTCTGACTCTATTTACTAAGGTAACCTCGTATCTCCTGTTTCTACTTTACCCACTCTGACTCTATTTACTACGGTAACCTCGTATCTACTGTTTCTACTTTACTCACTCTGACTCTATTTACTAAGGTAACCTGGTATCTACTGTTTCTACTTTACCCACTCTGACTCTATTTACTAAGGTAACCTGGTATCTACTGTTTCTACTTTACCCACTCTGACTCTATTTACTTAGGTAACCTGGTATCTACTGTTTCTACTTTTCCCACTCTGACTCTATTTACTACGGTAACCTCGTATCTACTGTTTCTACTGCTTTACCCACTCTGACTCTATTTACTAAGATAACATGGTATCTACTGTTTTTACTGCTTTACCCACTCTGACTCTATTTACTAAGGTAACCTGGTATCTACTGTTTCTACTTTACCCACTCTAACTCTATTTAGTACGGTAACCTCGTATCTACTGTTTCTACTGCTTTACCCACTCTGACTCTATTTACTAAGGTAACCTCGTATCTACTGTTTCTACTGCTTTACCCACTCTGACTCTATTTACTAAGGTAACCTCGTATCTCCTGTTTCTACTTTACCCACTCTGACTCTATTTATTAAGGTAACCTCGTATCTACTGTTTCTACTTTACCCACTCTGACTCTATTTACTACGGTAACCTCGTATCTACTGTTTCTACTGCTTTACCCACTTTGACTCTATTTACTAAGGTAACCTGGTATCTACTGTTTCTACTGCTCTACCCACTTTGACTATTTACTAAGGTAAACTGGTATCTACTGTTTCTACTGCTTTACCCACTCTGACTCTATTTACTAAGGTAACCTCGTATCTCCTGTTTCTACTTTACCCACTCTGACTCTATTTACTACGGTAACCTCGTATCTACTGTTTCTACTTTACTCACTCTGACTCTATTTACTAAGGTAACCTCGTATCTCCTGTTTCTACTTTACCCACTCTGACTCTATTTACTAAGGTAACCTCGTATCTACTGTTTCTACTGCTTTACCCACTCTGACTCTATTTACTAAGGTAACCTCGTATCTCCTGTTTCTACTTTACCCACTCTGACTCTATTTACTACGGTAACCTCGTATCTACTGTTTCTACTTTACTCACTCTGACTCTATTTACTAAGGTAACCTGGTATCTACTGTTTCTACTTTACCCACTCTGACTCTATTTACTAAGGTAACCTGGTATCTACTGTTTCTACTTTACCCACTCTGACTCTATTTACTTAGGTAACCTGGTATCTACTGTTTCTACTTTTTCCACTCTGACTCTATTTACTACGGTAACCTCGTATCTACTGTTTCTACTGCTTTACCCACTCTGACTCTATTTACTAAGATAACCTGGTATCTACTGTTTTTACTGTTTTACCCACTCTGACTCTATTTACTAAGGTAACCTCGTATCTCCTGTTTCTACTTTACTCACTCTGACTCTATTTACTAAGGTAACCTCGTGTCTACTGTTTCTACTTTACCCACTCTGACTCTATTTACTATGGTAACCTCGTGTCTACTGTTTCTACTTTACCCACTCTGACTCTATTTACTAAGGTAACCTCGTGTCTACTGTTTCTACTTTACCCACTCTGACTCTATTTACTAAGGTAACCTCGTATCTACTGTTTCTACTTTACCCACTCTGACTCTATTTACTAAGGTAACCTCGTGTCTACTGTTTCTACTTTACCCACTCTGACTCTATTTACTAAGGTAACCTGGTATCTACTGTTTCTACTTTTCCCACTCTGACTCTATTTACTACGGTAACCTCGTATCTACTGTTTCTACTGCTTTACCCACTCTGACTCTATTTACTAAGATAACATGGTATCTACTGTTTTTACTGCTTTACCCACTCTGACTCTATTTACTAAGGTAACCTCGTATCTACTGTTTCTACTTTACCCACTCTGACTCTATTTACTAAGGTAACCTCGTGTCTACTGTTTCTACTTTACCCACTCTGACTCTATTTACTAAGGTAACCTGGTATCTACTGTTTCTACTTTTCCCACTCTGACTCTATTTACTACGGTAACCTCGTATCTACTGTTTCTACTGCTTTACCCACTCTGACTCTATTTACTAAGATAACATGGTATCTACTGTTTTTACTGCTTTACCCACTCTGACTCTATTTACTAAGGTAACCTGGTATCTACTGTTTCTACTTTACCCACTCTAACTCTATTTAGTACGGTAACCTCGTATCTACTGTTTCTACTGCTTTACCCACTCTGACTCTATTTACTAAGGTAACCTCGTATCTACTGTTTCTACTGCTTTACCCACTCTGACTCTATTTACTAAGGTAACCTCGTATCTCCTGTTTCTACTTTACCCACTCTGACTCTATTTATTAAGGTAACCTCGTATCTACTGTTTCTACTTTACCCACTCTGACTATTTACTACGGTAACCTCGTATCTATTGTTTCTACTGCTTTACCCACTTTGACTCTATTTACTAAGGTAACCTGGTATCTACTGTTTCTACTGCTCTACCCACTTTGACTATTTACTAAGGTAACCTGGTATCTACTGTTTCTACTGCTTTACCCACTCTGACTCTATTTACTAAGGTAACCTCGTATCTCCTGTTTCTACTTTACCCACTCTGACTCTATTTACTACGGTAACCTCGTATCTACTGTTTCTACTTTACTCACTCTGACTCTATTTACTAAGGTAACCTCGTATCTCCTGTTTCTACTTTACCCACTCTGACTCTATTTACTAAGGTAACCTCGTATCTACTGTTTCTACTGCTTTACCCACTCTGACTCTATTTACTAAGGTAACCTCGTATCTCCTGTTTCTACTTTACCCACTCTGACTCTATTTACTACGGTAACCTCGTATCTACTGTTTCTACTTTACTCACTCTGACTCTATTTACTAAGGTAACCTGGTATCTACTGTTTCTACTTTACCCACTCTGACTCTATTTACTAAGGTAACCTGGTATCTACTGTTTCTACTTTACCCACTCTGACTCTATTTACTTAGGTAACCTGGTATCTACTGTTTCTACTTTTCCCACTCTGACTCTATTTACTACGGTAACCTCGTATCTACTGTTTCTACTGCTTTACCCACTCTGACTCTATTTACTACGGTAACCTCATATCTACTGTTTCTACTTTACCCACTCTGACTCTATTTACTAAGATAACCTGGTATCTACTGTTTTTACTGTTTTACCCACTCTGACTCTATTTACTAAGGTAACCTCGTATCTCCTGTTTCTACTTTACTCACTCTGACTCTATTTACTAAGGTAACCTCGTGTCTACTGTTTCTACTTTACCCACTCTGACTCTATTTACTATGGTAACCTCGTGTCTACTGTTTCTACTTTACCCACTCTGACTCTATTTACTAAGGTAACCTCGTGTCTACTGTTTCTACTTTACCCACTCTGACTCTATTTACTAAGGTAACCTCGTATCTACTGTTTCTACTTTACCCACTCTGACTCTATTTACTAAGGTAACCTCGTGTCTACTGTTTCTACTTTACCCACTCTGACTCTATTTACTAAGGTAACCTCGTGTCTACTGTTTCTACTTTACCCACTCTGACTCTATTTACTAAGGTAACCTCGTATCTACTGTTTCTACTTTACCCACTCTGACTCTATTTACTAAGGTAACCTCGTGTCTACTGTTTCTACTTTACCCACTCTGACTCTATTTACTACGGTAACCTCGTGTCTACTGTTTCTACTTTACCCACTCTGACTCTATTTACTAAGGTAACCTCGTGTCTACTGTTTCTACTTTACCCACTCTGACTCTATTTACTAAGGTAACCTCGTGTCTGTTTCTACTTTACCCACTCTGACTCTATTTACTACGGTAACCTCATATCTACTGTTTCTACTTTACCCACTCTGACTCTATTTACTAAGGTAACCTGGTATCTACTGTTTCTATTTCACCCACTCTGACTCTATTTACTAAGGTAACCTGGTATCTACTGTTTCTACTTTACCCACTCTGACTCTATTTAGTACGGTAACCTCGTGTCTACTGTTTCTACTTTACCCACTCTGACTCTATTTACTAAGGTAACCTGGTATCTACTGTTTCTACTTTACCCACTCTGACTCTATTTACTAAGGTAACCTCGTATCTCCTGTTTCTACTTTACTCACTCTGACTCTATTTACTAAGGTAACCTCGTATCTCCTGTTTCTACTTTACTCACTCTGACTCTATTTACTAAGGTAACCTCGTGTCTACTGTTTCTACTTTACCCACTCTGACTCTATTTACTAAGGTAACCTCGTATCTACTGTTTCTACTTTACCCACTCTGACTCTATTTACTAAGGTAACCTCGTGTCTACTGTTTCTACTTTACCCACTCTGACTCTATTTACTACGGTAACCTCGTGTCTACTGTTTCTACTTTACCCACTCTGACTCTATTTACTAAGGTAACCTCGTGTCTACTGTTTCTACTTTACCCACTCTGACTCTATTTACTAAGGTAACCTCGTGTCTGTTTCTACACTACCCACTCTGACTCTATTTACTAAGGTAACCTCGTGTCTACTGTTTCTACTTTACCCACTCTGACTCTATTTACTAAGGTAACCTCGTATCTCCTGTTTCTACTTTACCCACTCTGACTCTATTTACTACGGTAACCTCATATCTACTGTTTCTACTTTACCCACTCTGACTCTATTTACTAAGGTAACCTGGTATCTACTGTTTCTATTTCACCCACTCTGACTCTATTTACTAAGGTAACCTGGTATCTACTGTTTCTACTTTACCCACTCTGACTCTATTTAGTACGGTAACCTCGTGTCTACTGTTTCTACTTTACCCACTCTGACTCTATTTACTAAGGTAACCTGGTATCTACTGTTTCTACTTTACCCACTCTGACTCTATTTACTAAGGTAACCTCGTATCTCCTGTTTCTACTTTACTCACTCTGACTCTATTTACTAAGGTAACCTCGTATCTCCTGTTTCTACTTTACTCACTCTGACTCTATTTACTAAGGTAACCTCGTGTCTACTGTTTCTACTTTACCCACTCTGACTCTATTTACTAAGGTAACCTCGTATCTACTGTTTCTACTTTACCCACTCTGACTCTATTTACTAAGGTAACCTCGTGTCTACTGTTTCTACTTTACCCACTCTGACTCTATTTACTACGGTAACCTCGTGTCTACTGTTTCTACTTTACCCACTCTGACTCTATTTACTAAGGTAACCTCGTGTCTACTGTTTCTACTTTACCCACTCTGACTCTATTTACTAAGGTAACCTCGTGTCTACTGTTTCTACTTTACCCACTCTGACTCTATTTACTAAGGTAACCTCGTATCTACTGTTTCTACTGCTTTACCCACTCTGACTCTATTTACTACGGTAACCTCGTATCTATTGTTTCTACTGCTTTACCCACTCTGACTCTATTTACTACGGTAACCTCGTATCTATTGTTTCTACTGCTTTACCCACTCTGACTCTATTTACTACGGTAACCTCGTATCTATTGTTTCTACTGCTTTACCCACTCTGACTCTATTTACTACGGTAACCTCGTATCTCCTGTTTCTACTTTACCCACTCTGACTCTATTTACTACGGTAACCTCGTATCTACTGTTTCTACTGCTTTACCCACTCTGACTCTATTTACTAAGGTAACCTGGTATCTACTGTTTCTACTTTACCCACTCTGACTATTTACAACGGTAACCTCGTATCTACTGTTTCTACTTTACCCACTCTGACTCTATTTACTAAGGTAACCTGGTATCTACTGTTTCTACTTTACCCACTCTAACTCTATTTAGTACGGTAACCTCGTATCTACTGTTTCTACTTTACCCACTCTGACTCTATTTACTAAGGTAACCTCGTGTCTACTGTTTCTACTTTACCCACTCTGACTCTATTTACTAAGGTAACCTCGTGTCTACTGTTTCTACTTTACCCACTCTGACTCTATTTACTAAGGTAACCTCGTATCTACTGTTTCTACTTTACCCACTCTGACTCTATTTACTAAGGTAACCTCGTGTCTACTGTTTCTACTTTACCCACTCTGACTCTATTTACTACGGTAACCTCGTGTCTACTGTTTCTACTTTACCCACTCTGACTCTATTTACTAAGGTAACCTCGTGTCTACTGTTTCTACTTTACCCACTCTGACTCTATTTACTAAGGTAACCTCGTGTCTGTTTCTACTTTACCCACTCTGACTCTATTTACTACGGTAACCTCATATCTACTGTTTCTACTTTACCCACTCTGACTCTATTTACTAAGGTAACCTGGTATCTACTGTTTCTATTTCACCCACTCTGACTCTATTTACTAAGGTAACCTGGTATCTACTGTTTCTACTTTACCCACTCTGACTCTATTTAGTACGGTAACCTCGTGTCTACTGTTTCTACTTTACCCACTCTGACTCTATTTACTAAGGTAACCTGGTATCTACTGTTTCTACTTTACCCACTCTGACTCTATTTACTAAGGTAACCTCGTATCTCCTGTTTATACTTTACTCACTCTGACTCTATTTACTAAGGTAACCTCGTATCTCCTGTTTCTACTTTACTCACTCTGACTCTATTTACTAAGGTAACCTCGTATCTCCTGTTTCTACTTTACTCACTCTGACTCTATTTACTAAGGTAACCTCGTGTCTACTGTTTCTACTTTACCCACTCTGACTCTATTTACTAAGGTAACCTCGTATCTACTGTTTCTACTTTACCCACTCTGACTCTATTTACTAAGGTAACCTCGTGTCTACTGTTTCTACTTTACCCACTCTGACTCTATTTACTACGGTAACCTCGTGTCTACTGTTTCTACTTTACCCACTCTGACTCTATTTACTAAGGTAACCTCGTGTCTACTGTTTCTACTTTACCCACTCTGACTCTATTTACTAAGGTAACCTCGTGTCTACTGTTTCTACTTTACCCACTCTGACTCTATTTACTAAGGTAACCTCGTATCTACTGTTTCTACTTTACCCACTCTGACTCTATTTACTACGGTAACCTCGTATCTATTGTTTCTACTGCTTTACCCACTCTGACTCTATTTACTACGGTAACCTCGTATCTATTGTTTCTACTGCTTTACCCACTCTGACTCTATTTACTACGGTAACCTCGTATCTATTGTTTCTACTGCTTTACCCACTCTGACTCTATTTACTACGGTAACCTCGTATCTCCTGTTTCTACTTTACCCACTCTGACTCTATTTACTACGGTAACCTCGTATCTACTGTTTCTACTGCTTTACCCACTCTGACTCTATTTACTAAGGTAACCTGGTATCTACTGTTTCTACTTTACCCACTCTGACTATTTACAACGGTAACCTCGTATCTACTGTTTCTACTTTACCCACTCTGACTCTATTTACTAAGGTAACCTGGTATCTACTGTTTCTACTTTACCCACTCTAACTCTATTTAGTACGGTAACCTCGTATCTACTGTTTCTACTGCTTTACCCACTCTGACTCTATTTACTAAGGTAACCTCGTATCTACTGTTTCTACTGCTTTACCCACTCTGACTCTACTTACTAAGGTAACCTCGTATCTCCTGTTTCTACTTTACCCACTCTGACTCTATTTACTACGGTAACCTCGTATCTACTGTTTCTACTTTACTCACTCTGACTCTATTTACTAAGGTAACCTGGTATCTACTGTTTCTACTTTACCCACTCTGACTCTATTTACTAAGGTAACCTGGTATCTACTGTTTCTACTTTACCCACTCTGACTCTATTTACTTAGGTAACCTGGTATCTACTGTTTCTACTTTTCCCACTCTGACTCTATTTACTACGGTAACCTCGTATCTACTGTTTCTACTGCTTTACCCACTCTGACTCTATTTACTAAGGTAACCTCGTATCTACTGTTTTTACTGCTTTACCCACTCTGACTCTATTTACTAAGGTAACCTGGTATCTACTGTTTCTACTTTACCCACTCTAACTCTATTTAGTACGGTAACCTCGTATCTACTGTTTCTACTGCTTTACCCACTCTGACTCTATTTACTAAGGTAACCTGGTATCTACTGTTTCTATTTCACCCACTCTGACTCTATTTACTAAGGTAACCTGGTATCTACTGTTTCTACTTTACCCACTCTGACTCTATTTACTAAGGTAACCTGGTATCTACTGTTTCTACTTTACCCACTCTGACTCTATTTACTAAGGTAACCTCGTATCTCCTGTTTCTACTTTACTCACTCTGACTCTATTTACTAAGGTAACCTCGTATCTCCTGTTTCTACTTTACTCACTCTGACTCTATTTACTAAGGTAACCTCGTATCTCCTGTTTCTACTTTACTCACTCTGACTCTATTTACTAAGGTAACCTCGTGTCTACTGTTTCTACTTTACCCACTCTGACTCTATTTACTAAGGTAACCTCGTGTCTACTGTTTCTACTTTACCCACTCTGACTCTATTTACTAAGGTAACCTCGTATCTACTGTTTCTACTTTACCCACTCTGACTCTATTTACTAAGGTAACCTCGTGTCTACTGTTTCTACTTTACCCACTCTGACTCTATTTACTACGGTAACCTCGTGTCTACTGTTTCTACTTTACCCACTCTGACTCTATTTACTAAGGTAACCTCGTGTCTACTGTTTCTACTTTACCCACTCTGACTCTATTTACTAAGGTAACCTCGTGTCTACTGTTTCTACTTTACCCACTCTGACTCTATTTACTAAGGTAACCTCGTATCTACTGTTTCTACTTTACCCACTCTGACTCTATTTACTACGGTAACCTCGTATCTATTGTTTCTACTGCTTTACCCACTCTGACTCTATTTACTACGGTAACCTCGTATCTATTGTTTCTACTGCTTTACCCACTCTGACTCTATTTACTACGGTAACCTCGTATCTATTGTTTCTACTGCTTTACCCACTCTGACTCTATTTACTACGGTAACCTCGTATCTCCTGTTTCTACTTTACCCACTCTGACTCTATTTACTACGGTAACCTCGTATCTACTGTTTCTACTGCTTTACCCACTCTGACTCTATTTACTAAGGTAACCTGGTATCTACTGTTTCTACTTTACCCACTCTGACTATTTACAACGGTAACCTCGTATCTACTGTTTCTACTTTACCCACTCTGACTCTATTTACTAAGGTAACCTGGTATCTACTGTTTCTACTTTACCCACTCTGACTATTTACAACGGTAACCTCGTATCTACTGTTTCTACTTTACCCACTCTGACTCTATTTATTAAGGTAACCTCGTGTCTACTGTTTCTACTTTACCCACTCTGACTATTTACAACGGTAACCTCGTATCTACTGTTTCTACTTTACCCACTCTGACTCTATTTACTAAGGTAACCTGGTATCTACTGTTTCTACTTTACCCACTCTAACTCTATTTAGTACGGTAACCTCGTATCTACTGTTTCTACTGCTTTACCCACTCTGACTCTATTTACTAAGGTAACCTCGTATCTACTGTTTCTACTTTACCCACTCTGACTCTATTTATTAAGGTAACCTCGTATCTACTGTTTCTACTTTACCCACTCTGACTCTATTTATTAAGGTAACCTCGTATCTACTGTTTCTACTTTACCCACTCTGACTCTATTTATTAAGGTAACCTCGTATCTACTGTTTCTACTGCTTTACCCACTTTGACTCTATTTACTAAGGTAACCTGGTATCTACTGTTTCTACTGCTCTACCCACTTTGACTATTTACTAAGGTAACCTGGTATCTACTGTTTCTACTGCTTTACCCACTCTGACTCTATTTACTAAGGTAACCTCGTATCTACTGTTTCTACTGCTTTACCCACTCTGACTCTATTTACTAAGGTAACCTCGTATCTCCTGTTTGTACTTTACCCACTCTGACTCTATTTACTACGGTAACCTCGTATCTACTGTTTCTACTTTACTCACTCTGACTCTATTTACTAAGGTAACCTGGTATCTACTGTTTCTACTTTACCCACTCTGACTCTATTTACTAAGGTAACTTGGTATCTACTGTTTCTACTTTACCCACTCTGACTCTATTTACTTAGGTAACCTGGTATCTACTGTTTCTACTTTTCCCACTCTGACTCTATTTACTACGGTAACCTCGTATCTACTGTTTCTACTGCTTTACCCACTCTGACTCTATTTACTAAGATAACCTGGTATCTACTGTTTTTACTGTTTTACCCACTCTGACTCTATTTACTAAGGTAACCTCGTATCTCCTGTTTCTACTTTACTCACTCTGACTCTATTTACTAAGGTAACCTCGTGTCTACTGTTTCTACTTTACCCACTCTGACTCTATTTACTATGGTAACCTCGTGTCTACTGTTTCTACTTTACCCACTCTGACTCTATTTACTAAGGTAACCTCGTGTCTACTGTTTCTACTTTACCCACTCTGACTCTATTTACTAAGGTAACCTCGTATCTACTGTTTCTACTTTACCCACTCTGACTCTATTTACTAAGGTAACCTCGTGTCTACTGTTTCTACTTTACCCACTCTGACTCTATTTACTAAGGTAACCTCGTGTCTACTGTTTCTACTTTACCCACTCTGACTCTATTTACTAAGGTAACCTCGTATCTACTGTTTCTACTTTACCCACTCTGACTCTATTTACTAAGGTAACCTCGTGTCTACTGTTTCTACTTTACCCACTCTGACTCTATTTACTACGGTAACCTCGTGTCTACTGTTTCTACTTTACCCACTCTGACTCTATTTACTAAGGTAACCTCGTGTCTACTGTTTCTACTTTACCCACTCTGACTCTATTTACTAAGGTAACCTCGTGTCTACTGTTTCTACTTTACCCACTCTGACTCTATTTACTACGGTAACCTCATATCTACTGTTTCTACTTTACCCACTCTGACTCTATTTACTAAGGTAACCTGGTATCTACTGTTTCTATTTCACCCACTCTGACTCTATTTACTAAGGTAACCTGGTATCTACTGTTTCTACTTTACCCACTCTGACTCTATTTAGTACGGTAACCTCGTGTCTACTGTTTCTACTTTACCCACTCTGACTCTATTTACTAAGGTAACCTGGTATCTACTGTTTCTACTTTACCCACTCTGACTCTATTTACTAAGGTAACCTCGTATCTCCTGTTTCTACTTTACTCACTCTGACTCTATTTACTAAGGTAACCTCGTATCTCCTGTTTCTACTTTACTCACTCTGACTCTATTTACTAAGGTAACCTCGTATCTCCTGTTTCTACTTTACTCACTCTGACTCTATTTACTAAGGTAACCTCGTGTCTACTGTTTCTACTTTACCCACTCTGACTCTATTTACTACGGTAACCTCGTATCTACTGTTTCTACTGCTTTACCCACTCTGACTCTATTTACTAAGGTAACCTGGTATCTACTGTTTCTACTTTACCCACTCTGACTATTTACAACGGTAACCTCGTATCTACTGTTTCTACTTTACCCACTCTGACTCTATTTACTAAGGTAACCTGGTATCTACTGTTTCTACTTTACCCACTCTAACTCTATTTAGTACGGTAACCTCGTATCTACTGTTTCTACTGCTTTACCCACTCTGACTCTATTTACTAAGGTAACCTCGTATCTACTGTTTCTACTGCTTTACCCACTCTGACTCTACTTACTAAGGTAACCTCGTATCTCCTGTTTCTACTTTACCCACTCTGACTCTATTTACTACGGTAACCTCGTATCTACTGTTTCTACTTTACTCACTCTGACTCTATTTACTAAGGTAACCTGGTATCTACTGTTTCTACTTTACCCACTCTGACTCTATTTACTAAGGTAACCTGGTATCTACTGTTTCTACTTTACCCACTCTGACTCTATTTACTTAGGTAACCTGGTATCTACTGTTTCTACTTTTCCCACTCTGACTCTATTTACTACGGTAACCTCGTATCTACTGTTTCTACTGCTTTACCCACTCTGACTCTATTTACTAAGGTAACCTCGTATCTACTGTTTTTACTGCTTTACCCACTCTGACTCTATTTACTAAGGTAACCTGGTATCTACTGTTTCTACTTTACCCACTCTAACTCTATTTAGTACGGTAACCTCGTATCTACTGTTTCTACTGCTTTACCCACTCTGACTCTATTTACTAAGGTAACCTGGTATCTACTGTTTCTATTTCACCCACTCTGACTCTATTTACTAAGGTAACCTGGTATCTACTGTTTCTACTTTACCCACTCTGACTCTATTTACTAAGGTAACCTGGTATCTACTGTTTCTACTTTACCCACTCTGACTCTATTTACTAAGGTAACCTCGTATCTCCTGTTTCTACTTTACTCACTCTGACTCTATTTACTAAGGTAACCTCGTATCTCCTGTTTCTACTTTACTCACTCTGACTCTATTTACTAAGGTAACCTCGTATCTCCTGTTTCTACTTTACTCACTCTGACTCTATTTACTAAGGTAACCTCGTGTCTACTGTTTCTACTTTACCCACTCTGACTCTATTTACTAAGGTAACCTCGTGTCTACTGTTTCTACTTTACCCACTCTGACTCTATTTACTAAGGTAACCTCGTATCTACTGTTTCTACTTTACCCACTCTGACTCTATTTACTAAGGTAACCTCGTGTCTACTGTTTCTACTTTACCCACTCTGACTCTATTTACTACGGTAACCTCGTGTCTACTGTTTCTACTTTACCCACTCTGACTCTATTTACTAAGGTAACCTCGTGTCTACTGTTTCTACTTTACCCACTCTGACTCTATTTACTAAGGTAACCTCGTGTCTACTGTTTCTACTTTACCCACTCTGACTCTATTTACTAAGGTAACCTCGTATCTACTGTTTCTACTTTACCCACTCTGACTCTATTTACTACGGTAACCTCGTATCTATTGTTTCTACTGCTTTACCCACTCTGACTCTATTTACTACGGTAACCTCGTATCTATTGTTTCTACTGCTTTACCCACTCTGACTCTATTTACTACGGTAACCTCGTATCTATTGTTTCTACTGCTTTACCCACTCTGACTCTATTTACTACGGTAACCTCGTATCTCCTGTTTCTTCTTTACCCACTCTGACTCTATTTACTACGGTAACCTCGTATCTACTGTTTCTACTTTACTCACTCTGACTCTATTTACTAAGGTAACCTGGTATCTACTGTTTCTACTTTACCCACTCTGACTCTATTTACTAAGGTAACTTGGTATCTACTGTTTCTACTTTACCCACTCTGACTCTATTTACTTAGGTAACCTGGTATCTACTGTTTCTACTTTTCCCACTCTGACTCTATTTACTACGGTAACCTCGTATCTACTGTTTCTACTGCTTTACCCACTCTGACTCTATTTACTAAGATAACCTGGTATCTACTGTTTTTACTGTTTTACCCACTCTGACTCTATTTACTAAGGTAACCTCGTATCTCCTGTTTCTACTTTACTCACTCTGACTCTATTTACTAAGGTAACCTCGTGTCTACTGTTTCTACTTTACCCACTCTGACTCTATTTACTATGGTAACCTCGTGTCTACTGTTTCTACTTTACCCACTCTGACTCTATTTACTAAGGTAACCTCGTGTCTACTGTTTCTACTTTACCCACTCTGACTCTATTTACTAAGGTAACCTCGTATCTACTGTTTCTACTTTACCCACTCTGACTCTATTTACTAAGGTAACCTCGTGTCTACTGTTTCTACTTTACCCACTCTGACTCTATTTACTAAGGTAACCTCGTGTCTACTGTTTCTACTTTACCCACTCTGACTCTATTTACTAAGGTAACCTCGTATCTACTGTTTCTACTTTACCCACTCTGACTCTATTTACTAAGGTAACCTCGTGTCTACTGTTTCTACTTTACCCACTCTGACTCTATTTACTACGGTAACCTCGTGTCTACTGTTTCTACTTTACCCACTCTGACTCTATTTACTAAGGTAACCTCGTGTCTACTGTTTCTACTTTACCCACTCTGACTCTATTTACTAAGGTAACCTCGTGTCTACTGTTTCTACTTTACCCACTCTGACTCTATTTACTACGGTAACCTCATATCTACTGTTTCTACTTTACCCACTCTGACTCTATTTACTAAGGTAACCTGGTATCTACTGTTTCTATTTCACCCACTCTGACTCTATTTACTAAGGTAACCTGGTATCTACTGTTTCTACTTTACCCACTCTGACTCTATTTAGTACGGTAACCTCGTGTCTACTGTTTCTACTTTACCCACTCTGACTCTATTTACTAAGGTAACCTGGTATCTACTGTTTCTACTTTACCCACTCTGACTCTATTTACTAAGGTAACCTCGTATCTCCTGTTTCTACTTTACTCACTCTGACTCTATTTACTAAGGTAACCTCGTATCTCCTGTTTCTACTTTACTCACTCTGACTCTATTTACTAAGGTAACCTCGTATCTCCTGTTTCTACTTTACTCACTCTGACTCTATTTACTAAGGTAACCTCGTGTCTACTGTTTCTACTTTACCCACTCTGACTCTATTTACTACGGTAACCTCGTATCTACTGTTTCTACTGCTTTACCCACTCTGACTCTATTTACTAAGGTAACCTGGTATCTACTGTTTCTACTTTACCCACTCTGACTATTTACAACGGTAACCTCGTATCTACTGTTTCTACTTTACCCACTCTGACTCTATTTACTAAGGTAACCTGGTATCTACTGTTTCTACTTTACCCACTCTAACTCTATTTAGTACGGTAACCTCGTATCTACTGTTTCTACTGCTTTACCCACTCTGACTCTATTTACTAAGGTAACCTCGTATCTACTGTTTCTACTGCTTTACCCACTCTGACTCTACTTACTAAGGTAACCTCGTATCTCCTGTTTCTACTTTACCCACTCTGACTCTATTTACTACGGTAACCTCGTATCTACTGTTTCTACTTTACTCACTCTGACTCTATTTACTAAGGTAACCTGGTATCTACTGTTTCTACTTTACCCACTCTGACTCTATTTACTAAGGTAACCTGGTATCTACTGTTTCTACTTTACCCACTCTGACTCTATTTACTTAGGTAACCTGGTATCTACTGTTTCTACTTTTCCCACTCTGACTCTATTTACTACGGTAACCTCGTATCTACTGTTTCTACTGCTTTACCCACTCTGACTCTATTTACTAAGGTAACCTCGTATCTACTGTTTTTACTGCTTTACCCACTCTGACTCTATTTACTAAGGTAACCTGGTATCTACTGTTTCTACTTTACCCACTCTAACTCTATTTAGTACGGTAACCTCGTATCTACTGTTTCTACTGCTTTACCCACTCTGACTCTATTTACTAAGGTAACCTGGTATCTACTGTTTCTATTTCACCCACTCTGACTCTATTTACTAAGGTAACCTGGTATCTACTGTTTCTACTTTACCCACTCTGACTCTATTTACTAAGGTAACCTGGTATCTACTGTTTCTACTTTACCCACTCTGACTCTATTTACTAAGGTAACCTCGTATCTCCTGTTTCTACTTTACTCACTCTGACTCTATTTACTAAGGTAACCTCGTATCTCCTGTTTCTACTTTACTCACTCTGACTCTATTTACTAAGGTAACCTCGTATCTCCTGTTTCTACTTTACTCACTCTGACTCTATTTACTAAGGTAACCTCGTGTCTACTGTTTCTACTTTACCCACTCTGACTCTATTTACTAAGGTAACCTCGTGTCTACTGTTTCTACTTTACCCACTCTGACTCTATTTACTAAGGTAACCTCGTATCTACTGTTTCTACTTTACCCACTCTGACTCTATTTACTAAGGTAACCTCGTGTCTACTGTTTCTACTTTACCCACTCTGACTCTATTTACTACGGTAACCTCGTGTCTACTGTTTCTACTTTACCCACTCTGACTCTATTTACTAAGGTAACCTCGTGTCTACTGTTTCTACTTTACCCACTCTGACTCTATTTACTAAGGTAACCTCGTGTCTACTGTTTCTACTTTACCCACTCTGACTCTATTTACTAAGGTAACCTCGTATCTACTGTTTCTACTTTACCCACTCTGACTCTATTTACTACGGTAACCTCGTATCTATTGTTTCTACTGCTTTACCCACTCTGACTCTATTTACTACGGTAACCTCGTATCTATTGTTTCTACTGCTTTACCCACTCTGACTCTATTTACTACGGTAACCTCGTATCTATTGTTTCTACTGCTTTACCCACTCTGACTCTATTTACTACGGTAACCTCGTATCTCCTGTTTCTTCTTTACCCACTCTGACTCTATTTACTACGGTAACCTCGTATCTACTGTTTCTACTGCTTTACCCACTCTGACTCTATTTACTAAGGTAACCTGGTATCTACTGTTTCTACTTTACCCACTCTGACTATTTACAACGGTAACCTCGTATCTACTGTTTCTACTTTACCCACTCTGACTCTATTTACTAAGGTAACCTGGTATCTACTGTTTCTACTTTACCCACTCTAACTCTATTTAGTACGGTAACCTCGTATCTACTGTTTCTACTGCTTTACCCACTCTGACTCTATTTACTAAGGTAACCTCGTATCTACTGTTTCTACTTTACCCACTCTGACTCTATTTATTAAGGTAACCTCGTATCTACTGTTTCTACTTTACCCACTCTGACTCTATTTACTACGGTAACCTCGTATCTACTGTTTCTACTGCTTTACCCACTTTGACTCTATTTACTAAGGTAACCTGGTATCTACTGTTTCTACTGCTCTACCCACTTTGACTATTTACTAAGGTAACCTGGTATCTACTGTTTCTACTGCTTTACCCACTCTGACTCTATTTACTAAGGTAACCTCGTATCTACTGTTTCTACTGCTTTACCCACTCTGACTCTATTTACTAAGGTAACCTCGTATCTCCTGTTTGTACTTTACCCACTCTGACTCTATTTACTACGGTAACCTCGTATCTACTGTTTCTACTTTACTCACTCTGACTCTATTTACTAAGGTAACCTGGTATCTACTGTTTCTACTTTACCCACTCTGACTCTATTTACTAAGGTAACCTGGTATCTACTGTTTCTACTTTACCCACTCTGACTCTATTTACTTAGGTAACCTGGTATCTACTGTTTCTACTTTTCCCACTCTGACTCTATTTACTACGGTAACCTCGTATCTACTGTTTCTACTGCTTTACCCACTCTGACTCTATTTACTAAGGTAACCTCGTATCTACTGTTTTTACTGCTTTACCCACTCTGACTCTATTTACTAAGGTAACCTGGTATCTACTGTTTCTACTTTACCCACTCTAACTCTATTTAGTACGGTAACCTCGTATCTACTGTTTCTACTGCTTTACCCACTCTGACTCTATTTACTAAGGTAACCTCGTATCTACTGTTTTTACTGCTTTACCCACTCTGACTCTATTTACTAAGGTAACCTGGTATCTACTGTTTCTACTTTACCCACTCTAACTCTATTTAGTACGGTAACCTCGTATCTACTGTTTCTACTGCTTTACCCACTCTGACTCTATTTACTAAGGTAACCTCGTGTCTACTGTTTCTACTTTACCCACTCTGACTCTATTTATTAAGGTAACCTCGTATCTACTGTTTCTACTTTACCCACTCTGACTCTATTTACTAAGGTAACCTCGTATCTACTGTTTCTACTGCTCTACCCACTTTGACTATTTACTAAGGTAACCTGGTATCTACTGTTTCTACTGCTTTACCCACTCTGACTCTATTTACTAAGGTAACCTCGTATCTACTGTTTCTACTGCTTTACCCACTCTGACTCTATTTACTACGTTAACCTCGTATCTACTGTTTCTACTTTACTCACTCTGACTCTATTTACTAAGGTAACCTGGTATCTACTGTTTCTACTTTACCCACTCTGACTCTATTTACTACGGTAACCTCGTATCTACTGTTTCTACTGCTTTACCCACTCTGACTCTATTTACTAAGATAACCTGGTATCTACTGTTTTTACTGTTTTACCCACTCTGACTCTATTTACTAAGGTAACCTCGTATCTCCTGTTTCTACTTTACTCACTCTGACTCTATTTACTAAGGTAACCTCGTGTCTACTGTTTCTACTTTACCCACTCTGACTCTATTTACTATGGTAACCTCGTGTCTACTGTTTCTACTTTACCCACTCTGACTCTATTTACTAAGGTAACCTCGTGTCTACTGTTTCTACTTTACCCACTCTGACTCTATTTACTAAGGTAACCTCGTATCTACTGTTTCTACTTTACCCACTCTGACTCTATTTACTAAGGTAACCTCGTGTCTACTGTTTCTACTTTACCCACTCTGACTCTATTTACTAAGGTAACCTCGTGTCTACTGTTTCTACTTTACCCACTCTGACTCTATTTACTAAGGTAACCTCGTATCTACTGTTTCTACTTTACCCACTCTGACTCTATTTACTAAGGTAACCTCGTGTCTACTGTTTCTACTTTACCCACTCTGACTCTATTTACTACGGTAACCTCGTGTCTACTGTTTCTACTTTACCCACTCTGACTCTATTTACTAAGGTAACCTCGTGTCTACTGTTTCTACTTTACCCACTCTGACTCTATTTACTAAGGTAACCTCGTGTCTACTGTTTCTACTTTACCCACTCTGACTATTTACTACGGTAACCTCATATCTACTGTTTCTACTTTACCCACTCTGACTCTATTTACTAAGGTAACCTGGTATCTACTGTTTCTATTTCACCCACTCTGACTCTATTTACTAAGGTAACCTGGTATCTACTGTTTCTACTTTACCCACTCTGACTCTATTTAGTACGGTAACCTCGTGTCTACTGTTTCTACTTTACCCACTCTGACTCTATTTACTAAGGTAACCTGGTATCTACTGTTTCTACTTTACCCACTCTGACTCTATTTACTAAGGTAACCTCGTATCTCCTGTTTCTACTTTACTCACTCTGACTCTATTTACTAAGGTAACCTCGTATCTCCTGTTTCTACTTTACTCACTCTGACTCTATTTACTAAGGTAACCTCGTATCTCCTGTTTCTACTTTACTCACTCTGACTCTATTTACTAAGGTAACCTCGTGTCTACTGTTTCTACTTTACCCACTCTGACTCTATTTACTACGGTAACCTCGTATCTACTGTTTCTACTGCTTTACCCACTCTGACTCTATTTACTAAGGTAACCTGGTATCTACTGTTTCTACTTTACCCACTCTGACTATTTACAACGGTAACCTCGTATCTACTGTTTCTACTTTACCCACTCTGACTCTATTTACTAAGGTAACCTGGTATCTACTGTTTCTACTTTACCCACTCTAACTCTATTTAGTACGGTAACCTCGTATCTACTGTTTCTACTGCTTTACCCACTCTGACTCTATTTACTAAGGTAACCTCGTATCTACTGTTTCTACTGCTTTACCCACTCTGACTCTATTTACTACGGTAACCTCGTATCTACTGTTTCTACTTTACTCACTCTGACTCTATTTACTAAGGTAACCTGGTATCTACTGTTTCTACTTTACCCACTCTGACTCTATTTACTAAGGTAACCTGGTATCTACTGTTTCTACTTTACCCACTCTGACTCTATTTACTTAGGTAACCTGGTATCTACTGTTTCTACTTTTCCGACTCTGACTCTATTTACTACGGTAACCTCGTATCTACTGTTTCTACTGCTTTACCCACTCTGACTCTATTTACTAAGGTAACCTCGTATCTACTGTTTTTACTGCTTTACCCACTCTGACTCTATTTACTAAGGTAACCTGGTATCTACTGTTTCTACTTTACCCACTCTAACTCTATTTAGTACGGTAACCTCGTATCTACTGTTTCTACTGCTTTACCCACTCTGACTCTATTTACTAAGGTAACCTGGTATCTACTGTTTCTATTTCACCCACTCTGACTCTATTTACTAAGGTAACCTGGTATCTACTGTTTCTACTTTACCCACTCTGACTCTATTTACTAAGGTAACCTGGTATCTACTGTTTCTACTTTACCCACTCTGACTCTATTTACTAAGGTAACCTCGTATCTCCTGTTTCTACTTTACTCACTCTGACTCTATTTACTAAGGTAACCTCGTATCTCCTGTTTCTACTTTACTCACTCTGACTCTATTTACTAAGGTAACCTCGTATCTCCTGTTTCTACTTTACTCACTCTGACTCTATTTACTAAGGTAACCTCGTGTCTACTGTTTCTACTTTACCCACTCTGACTCTATTTACTAAGGTAACCTCGTGTCTACTGTTTCTACTTTACCCACTCTGACTCTATTTACTAAGGTAACCTCGTATCTACTGTTTCTACTTTACCCACTCTGACTCTATTTACTAAGGTAACCTCGTGTCTACTGTTTCTACTTTACCCACTCTGACTCTATTTACTACGGTAACCTCGTATCTACTGTTTCTACTTT
Source organism: Sebastes fasciatus (assembly GCF_043250625.1). NCBI lineage: Eukaryota > Metazoa > Chordata > Actinopteri > Perciformes > Sebastidae > Sebastes > Sebastes fasciatus. Next base: position 75,329 of record NW_027428182.1, on the reverse strand, counting down.
ACCCACTCTGACTCTATTTACTACGGTAACCTCGTATCTACTGTTTCTACTTTACCCACTCTGACTCTATTTACTAAGGTAACCTCGTGTCTACTGTTTCTACTTTACCCACTCTGACTCTATTTACTAAGGTAACCTCGTGTCTACTGTTTCTACTTTACCCACTCTGACTCTATTTACTAAGGTAACCTCGTGTCTACTGTTTCTACTTTACCCACTCTGACTCTATTTACTAAGGTAACCTCGTATCTACTGTTTCTACTTTACCCACTCTGACTCTATTTACTACGGTAACCTCGTATCTATTGTTTCTACTGCTTTACCCACTCTGACTCTATTTACTACGGTAACCTCGTATCTATTGTTTCTACTGCTTTACCCACTCTGACTCTATTTACTACGGTAACCTCGTATCTATTGTTTCTACTGCTTTACCCACTCTGACTCTATTTACTACGGTAACCTCGTATCTCCTGTTTCTACTTTACCCACTCTGACTCTATTTACTACGGTAACCTCGTATCTACTGTTTCTACTGCTTTACCCACTCTGACTCTATTTACTAAGGTAACCTGGTATCTACTGTTTCTACTTTACCCACTCTGACTATTTACAACGGTAACCTCGTATCTACTGTTTCTACTTTACCCACTCTGACTCTATTTACTAAGGTAACCTGGTATCTACTGTTTCTACTTTACCCACTCTAACTCTATTTAGTACGGTAACCTCGTATCTACTGTTTCTACTGCTTTACCCACTCTGACTCTATTTACTAAGGTAACCTCGTATCTACTGTTTCTACTTTACCCACTCTGACTCTATTTATTAAGGTAACCTCGTATCTACTGTTTCTACTTTACCCACTCTGACTCTATTTACTACGGTAACCTCGTATCTACTGTTTCTACTGCTTTACCCACTTTGACTCTATTTACTAAGGTAACCTGGTATCTACTGTTTCTACTTTACCCACTCTGACTCTATTTACTAAGGTAACCTGGTATCTACTGTTTCTACTTTACCCACTCTGACTCTATTTACTTAGGTAACCTGGTATCTACTGTTTCTACTGCTTTACCCACTCTGACTCTATTTACTAAGGTAACCTCGTATCTCCTGTTTGTACTTTACCCACTCTGACTCTATTTACTACGGTAACCTCGTATCTACTGTTTCTACTTTACTCACTCTGACTCTATTTACTAAGGTAACCTGGTATCTACTGTTTCTACTTTACCCACTCTGACTCTATTTACTAAGGTAACCTGGTATCTACTGTTTCTACTTTACCCACTCTGACTCTATTTACTTAGGTAACCTGGTATCTACTGTTTCTACTTTTCCCACTCTGACTCTATTTACTACGGTAACCTCGTATCTACTGTTTCTACTGCTTTACCCACTCTGACTCTATTTACTAAGGTAACCTCGTATCTACTGTTTTTACTGCTTTACCCACTCTGACTCTATTTACTAAGGTAACCTGGTATCTACTGTTTCTACTTTACCCACTCTAACTCTATTTAGTACGGTAACCTCGTATCTACTGTTTCTACTGCTTTACCCACTCTGACTCTATTTACTAAGGTAACCTCGTGTCTACTGTTTCTACTTTACCCACTCTGACTCTATTTATTAAGGTAACCTCGTATCTACTGTTTCTACTTTACCCACTCTGACTCTATTTACTAAGGTAACCTGGTATCTACTGTTTCTACTGCTTTACCCACTCTGACTCTATTTACTAAGGTAACCTCGTATCTACTGTTTCTACTGCTTTACCCACTCTGACTCTATTTACTACGTTAACCTCGTATCTACTGTTTCTACTTTACTCACTCTGACTCTATTTACTAAGGTAACCTGGTATCTACTGTTTCTACTTTACCCACTCTGACTCTATTTACTAAGGTAACCTGGTATCTACTGTTTCTACTTTACCCACTCTGACTCTATTTACTTAGGTAACCTGGTATCTACTGTTTCTACTTTTCCCACTCTGACTCTATTTACTACGGTAACCTCGTATCTACTGTTTCTACTGCTTTACCCACTCTGACTCTATTTACTAAGATAACCTGGTATCTACTGTTTTTACTGTTTTACCCACTCTGACTCTATTTACTAAGGTAACCTCGTATCTCCTGTTTCTACTTTACTCACTCTGACTCTATTTACTAAGGTAACCTCGTGTCTACTGTTTCTACTTTACCCACTCTGACTCTATTTACTATGGTAACCTCGTGTCTACTGTTTCTACTTTACCCACTCTGACTCTATTTACTAAGGTAACCTCGTGTCTACTGTTTCTACTTTACCCACTCTGACTCTATTTACTAAGGTAACCTCGTATCTACTGTTTCTACTTTACCCACTCTGACTCTATTTACTAAGGTAACCTCGTGTCTACTGTTTCTACTTTACCCACTCTGACTCTATTTACTAAGGTAACCTCGTGTCTACTGTTTCTACTTTACCCACTCTGACTCTATTTACTAAGGTAACCTCGTATCTACTGTTTCTACTTTACCCACTCTGACTCTATTTACTAAGGTAACCTCGTGTCTACTGTTTCTACTTTACCCACTCTGACTCTATTTACTACGGTAACCTCGTGTCTACTGTTTCTACTTTACCCACTCTGACTCTATTTACTAAGGTAACCTCGTGTCTACTGTTTCTACTTTACCCACTCTGACTCTATTTACTAAGGTAACCTCGTGTCTACTGTTTCTACTTTACCCACTCTGACTCTATTTACTACGGTAACCTCATATCTACTGTTTCTACTTTACCCACTCTGACTCTATTTACTAAGGTAACCTGGTATCTACTGTTTCTATTTCACCCACTCTGACTCTATTTACTAAGGTAACCTGGTATCTACTGTTTCTACTTTACCCACTCTGACTCTATTTAGTACGGTAACCTCGTGTCTACTGTTTCTACTTTACCCACTCTGACTCTATTTACTAAGGTAACCTGGTATCTACTGTTTCTACTTTACCCACTCTGACTCTATTTACTAAGGTAACCTCGTATCTCCTGTTTCTACTTTACTCACTCTGACTCTATTTACTAAGGTAACCTCGTATCTCCTGTTTCTACTTTACTCACTCTGACTCTATTTACTAAGGTAACCTCGTATCTCCTGTTTCTACTTTACTCACTCTGACTCTATTTACTAAGGTAACCTCGTGTCTACTGTTTCTACTTTACCCACTCTGACTCTATTTACTAAGGTAACCTCGTGTCTACTGTTTCTACTTTACCCACTCTGACTCTATTTACTAAGGTAACCTCGTATCTACTGTTTCTACTTTACCCACTCTGACTCTATTTACTAAGGTAACCTCGTGTCTACTGTTTCTACTTTACCCACTCTGACTCTATTTACTACGGTAACCTCGTGTCTACTGTTTCTACTTTACCCACTCTGACTCTATTTACTAAGGTAACCTCGTGTCTACTGTTTCTACTTTACCCACTCTGACTCTATTTACTAAGGTAACCTCGTGTCTACTGTTTCTACTTTACCCACTCTGACTCTATTTACTACGGTAACCTCATATCTACTGTTTCTACTTTACCCACTCTGACTCTATTTACTACGGTAACCTCGTATCTACTGTTTCTACTTTACCCACTCTGACTCTATTTACTAAGGTAACCTCGTATCTCCTGTTTCTACTTTACCCACTCTGACTCTATTTACTAAGGTAACCTCGTATCTACTGTTTCTACTTTACCCACTCTGACTCTATTTACTACGGTAACCTCGTATCTACTGTTTCTACTTTACCCACTCTGACTCTATTTACTAAGGTAACCTCGTGTCTACTGTTTCTACTTTACCCACTCTGACTCTATTTACTAAGGTAACCTCGTGTCTACTGTTTCTACTTTACCCACTCTGACTCTATTTACTAAGGTAACCTCGTATCTACTGTTTCTACTTTACCCACTCTGACTCTATTTACTAAGGTAACCTCGTGTCTACTGTTTCTACTTTACCCACTCTGACTCTATTTACTACGGTAACCTCGTGTCTACTGTTTCTACTTTACCCACTCTGACTCTATTTACTAAGGTAACCTCGTGTCTACTGTTTCTACTTTACCCACTCTGACTCTATTTACTAAGGTAACCTCGTGTCTACTGTTTCTACTTTACCCACTCTGACTATTTACTACGGTAACCTCATATCTACTGTTTCTACTTTACCCACTCTGACTCTATTTACTAAGGTAACCTGGTATCTACTGTTTCTATTTCACCCACTCTGACTCTATTTACTAAGGTAACCTGGTATCTACTGTTTCTACTTTACCCACTCTGACTCTATTTAGTACGGTAACCTCGTGTCTACTGTTTCTACTTTACCCACTCTGACTCTATTTACTAAGGTAACCTGGTATCTACTGTTTCTACTTTACCCACTCTGACTCTATTTACTAAGGTAACCTCGTATCTCCTGTTTCTACTTTACTCACTCTGACTCTATTTACTAAGGTAACCTCGTATCTCCTGTTTCTACTTTACTCACTCTGACTCTATTTACTAAGGTAACCTCGTATCTCCTGTTTCTACTTTACTCACTCTGACTCTATTTACTAAGGTAACCTCGTGTCTACTGTTTCTACTTTACCCACTCTGACTCTATTTACTACGGTAACCTCGTATCTACTGTTTCTACTGCTTTACCCACTCTGACTCTATTTACTAAGGTAACCTGGTATCTACTGTTTCTACTTTACCCACTCTGACTATTTACAACGGTAACCTCGTATCTACTGTTTCTACTTTACCCACTCTGACTCTATTTACTAAGGTAACCTGGTATCTACTGTTTCTACTTTACCCACTCTAACTCTATTTAGTACGGTAACCTCGTATCTACTGTTTCTACTGCTTTACCCACTCTGACTCTATTTACTAAGGTAACCTCGTATCTACTGTTTCTACTGCTTTACCCACTCTGACTCTACTTACTAAGGTAACCTCGTATCTCCTGTTTCTACTTTACCCACTCTGACTCTATTTACTACGGTAACCTCGTATCTACTGTTTCTACTTTACTCACTCTGACTCTATTTACTAAGGTAACCTGGTATCTACTGTTTCTACTTTACCCACTCTGACTCTATTTACTAAGGTAACCTGGTATCTACTGTTTCTACTTTACCCACTCTGACTCTATTTACTTAGGTAACCTGGTATCTACTGTTTCTACTTTTCCGACTCTGACTCTATTTACTACGGTAACCTCGTATCTACTGTTTCTACTGCTTTACCCACTCTGACTCTATTTACTAAGGTAACCTCGTATCTACTGTTTTTACTGCTTTACCCACTCTGACTCTATTTACTAAGGTAACCTGGTATCTACTGTTTCTACTTTACCCACTCTAACTCTATTTAGTACGGTAACCTCGTATCTACTGTTTCTACTGCTTTACCCACTCTGACTCTATTTACTAAGGTAACCTGGTATCTACTGTTTCTATTTCACCCACTCTGACTCTATTTACTAAGGTAACCTGGTATCTACTGTTTCTACTTTACCCACTCTGACTCTATTTACTAAGGTAACCTGGTATCTACTGTTTCTACTTTACCCACTCTGACTCTATTTACTAAGGTAACCTCGTATCTCCTGTTTCTACTTTACTCACTCTGACTCTATTTACTAAGGTAACCTCGTATCTCCTGTTTCTACTTTACTCACTCTGACTCTATTTACTAAGGTAACCTCGTATCTCCTGTTTCTACTTTACTCACTCTGACTCTATTTACTAAGGTAACCTCGTGTCTACTGTTTCTACTTTACCCACTCTGACTCTATTTACTAAGGTAACCTCGTGTCTACTGTTTCTACTTTACCCACTCTGACTCTATTTACTAAGGTAACCTCGTATCTACTGTTTCTACTTTACCCACTCTGACTCTATTTACTAAGGTAACCTCGTGTCTACTGTTTCTACTTTACCCACTCTGACTCTATTTACTACGGTAACCTCGTGTCTACTGTTTCTACTTTACCCACTCTGACTCTATTTACTAAGGTAACCTCGTGTCTACTGTTTCTACTTTACCCACTCTGACTCTATTTACTAAGGTAACCTCGTGTCTACTGTTTCTACTTTACCCACTCTGACTCTATTTACTAAGGTAACCTCGTATCTACTGTTTCTACTTTACCCACTCTGACTCTATTTACTACGGTAACCTCGTATCTATTGTTTCTACTGCTTTACCCACTCTGACTCTATTTACTACGGTAACCTCGTATCTATTGTTTCTACTGCTTTACCCACTCTGACTCTATTTACTACGGTAACCTCGTATCTATTGTTTCTACTGCTTTACCCACTCTGACTCTATTTACTACGGTAACCTCGTATCTCCTGTTTCTACTTTACCCACTCTGACTCTATTTACTACGGTAACCTCGTATCTACTGTTTCTACTGCTTTACCCACTCTGACTCTATTTACTAAGGTAACCTGGTATCTACTGTTTCTACTTTACCCACTCTGACTATTTACAACGGTAACCTCGTATCTACTGTTTCTACTTTACCCACTCTGACTCTATTTACTAAGGTAACCTGGTATCTACTGTTTCTACTTTACCCACTCTAACTCTATTTAGTACGGTAACCTCGTATCTACTGTTTCTACTGCTTTACCCACTCTGACTCTATTTACTAAGGTAACCTCGTATCTACTGTTTCTACTTTACCCACTCTGACTCTATTTATTAAGGTAACCTCGTATCTACTGTTTCTACTTTACCCACTCTGACTCTATTTACTACGGTAACCTCGTATCTACTGTTTCTACTGCTTTACCCACTTTGACTCTATTTACTAAGGTAACCTGGTATCTACTGTTTCTACTGCTCTACCCACTTTGACTATTTACTAAGGTAACCTGGTATCTACTGTTTCTACTGCTTTACCCACTCTGACTCTATTTACTAAGGTAACCTCGTATCTCCTGTTTGTACTTTACCCACTCTGACTCTATTTACTACGGTAACCTCGTATCTACTGTTTCTACTTTACTCACTCTGACTCTATTTACTAAGGTAACCTGGTATCTACTGTTTCTACTTTACCCACTCTGACTCTATTTACTAAGGTAACCTGGTATCTACTGTTTCTACTTTACCCACTCTGACTCTATTTACTTAGGTAACCTGGTATCTACTGTTTCTACTTTTCCCACTCTGACTCTATTTACTACGGTAACCTCGTATCTACTGTTTCTACTGCTTTACCCACTCTGACTCTATTTACTAAGGTAACCTCGTATCTACTGTTTTTACTGCTTTACCCACTCTGACTCTATTTACTAAGGTAACCTGGTATCTACTGTTTCTACTTTACCCACTCTAACTCTATTTAGTACGGTAACCTCGTATCTACTGTTTCTACTGCTTTACCCACTCTGACTCTATTTACTAAGGTAACCTCGTGTCTACTGTTTCTACTTTACCCACTCTGACTCTATTTATTAAGGTAACCTCGTATCTACTGTTTCTACTTTACCCACTCTGACTCTATTTACTAAGGTAACCTGGTATCTACTGTTTCTACTGCTTTACCCACTCTGACTCTATTTACTAAGGTAACCTCGTATCTACTGTTTCTACTGCTTTACCCACTCTGACTCTATTTACTACGTTAACCTCGTATCTACTGTTTCTACTTTACTCACTCTGACTCTATTTACTAAGGTAACCTGGTATCTACTGTTTCTACTTTACCCACTCTGACTCTATTTACTAAGGTAACCTGGTATCTACTGTTTCTACTTTACCCACTCTGACTCTATTTACTTAGGTAACCTGGTATCTACTGTTTCTACTTTTCCCACTCTGACTCTATTTACTACGGTAACCTCGTATCTACTGTTTCTACTGCTTTACCCACTCTGACTCTATTTACTAAGATAACCTGGTATCTACTGTTTTTACTGTTTTACCCACTCTGACTCTATTTACTAAGGTAACCTCGTATCTCCTGTTTCTACTTTACTCACTCTGACTCTATTTACTAAGGTAACCTCGTGTCTACTGTTTCTACTTTACCCACTCTGACTCTATTTACTATGGTAACCTCGTGTCTACTGTTTCTACTTTACCCACTCTGACTCTATTTACTAAGGTAACCTCGTGTCTACTGTTTCTACTTTACCCACTCTGACTCTATTTACTAAGGTAACCTCGTATCTACTGTTTCTACTTTACCCACTCTGACTCTATTTACTAAGGTAACCTCGTGTCTACTGTTTCTACTTTACCCACTCTGACTCTATTTACTAAGGTAACCTCGTGTCTACTGTTTCTACTTTACCCACTCTGACTCTATTTACTAAGGTAACCTCGTATCTACTGTTTCTACTTTACCCACTCTGACTCTATTTACTAAGGTAACCTCGTGTCTACTGTTTCTACTTTACCCACTCTGACTCTATTTACTACGGTAACCTCGTGTCTACTGTTTCTACTTTACCCACTCTGACTCTATTTACTAAGGTAACCTCGTGTCTACTGTTTCTACTTTACCCACTCTGACTCTATTTACTAAGGTAACCTCGTGTCTACTGTTTCTACTTTACCCACTCTGACTCTATTTACTACGGTAACCTCATATCTACTGTTTCTACTTTACCCACTCTGACTCTATTTACTAAGGTAACCTGGTATCTACTGTTTCTATTTCACCCACTCTGACTCTATTTACTAAGGTAACCTGGTATCTACTGTTTCTACTTTACCCACTCTGACTCTATTTAGTACGGTAACCTCGTGTCTACTGTTTCTACTTTACCCACTCTGACTCTATTTACTAAGGTAACCTGGTATCTACTGTTTCTACTTTACCCACTCTGACTCTATTTACTAAGGTAACCTCGTATCTCCTGTTTCTACTTTACTCACTCTGACTCTATTTACTAAGGTAACCTCGTATCTCCTGTTTCTACTTTACTCACTCTGACTCTATTTACTAAGGTAACCTCGTATCTCCTGTTTCTACTTTACTCACTCTGACTCTATTTACTAAGGTAACCTCGTGTCTACTGTTTCTACTTTACCCACTCTGACTCTATTTACTAAGGTAACCTCGTGTCTACTGTTTCTACTTTACCCACTCTGACTCTATTTACTAAGGTAACCTCGTATCTACTGTTTCTACTTTACCCACTCTGACTCTATTTACTAAGGTAACCTCGTGTCTACTGTTTCTACTTTACCCACTCTGACTCTATTTACTACGGTAACCTCGTGTCTACTGTTTCTACTTTACCCACTCTGACTCTATTTACTAAGGTAACCTCGTGTCTACTGTTTCTACTTTACCCACTCTGACTCTATTTACTAAGGTAACCTCGTGTCTACTGTTTCTACTTTACCCACTCTGACTCTATTTACTACGGTAACCTCATATCTACTGTTTCTACTTTACCCACTCTGACTCTATTTACTACGGTAACCTCGTATCTACTGTTTCTACTTTACCCACTCTGACTCTATTTACTAAGGTAACCTCGTATCTCCTGTTTCTACTTTACCCACTCTGACTCTATTTACTAAGGTAACCTCGTATCTACTGTTTCTACTTTACCCACTCTGACTCTATTTACTACGGTAACCTCGTATCTACTGTTTCTACTTTACCCACTCTGACTTTATTTACTAAGGTAACCTCGTATCTATTGTTTCTACTGCTTTACCCACTTTGACTCTATTTACTAAGGTAACCTGGTATCTACTGTTTCTACTTTACCCACTCTGACTCTATTTACTAAGGTAACCTCGTATCTACTGTTTCTATTTCACCCACTCTGACTCTATTTACTACGGTAACCTCGTATCTACTGTTTCTACTTTACCCACTCTGACTCTATTTACTAAGGTAACCTCGTGTCTACTGTTTCTACTTTACCCACTCTGACTCTATTTACTAAGGTAACCTCGTGTCTACTGTTTCTACTTTACCCACTCTGACTCTAATTACTAAGGTAACCTCGTATCTACTGTTTCTACTTTACCCACTCTGACTCTATTTACTAAGGTAACCTCGTGTCTACTGTTTCTACTTTACCCACTCTGACTCTATTTACTACGGTAACCTCGTGTCTACTGTTTCTACTTTACCCACTCTGACTCTATTTACTAAGGTAACCTCGTGTCTACTGTTTCTACTTTACCCACTCTGACTCTATTTACTAAGGTAACCTCGTGTCTACTGTTTCTACTTTACCCACTCTGACTCTATTTACTACGGTAACCTCATATCTACTGTTTCTACTTTACCCACTCTGACTCTATTTACTACGGTAACCTCGTATCTATTGTTTCTACTGCTTTACCCACTCTGACTCTATTTACTACGGTAACCTCGTATCTATTGTTTCTACTGCTTTACCCACTCTGACTCTATTTACTACGGTAACCTCGTATCTATTGTTTCTACTGCTTTACCCACTCTGACTCTATTTACTACGGTAACCTCGTATCTCCTGTTTCTACTTTACCCACTCTGACTCTATTTACTACGGTAACCTCGTATCTACTGTTTCTACTGCTTTACCCACTCTGACTCTATTTACTACGGTAACCTCGTATCTATTGTTTCTACTGCTTTACCCACTCTGACTCTATTTACTACGGTAACCTCGTATCTATTGTTTCTACTGCTTTACCCACTCTGACTCTATTTACTACGGTAACCTCGTATCTCCTGTTTCTACTTTACCCACTCTGACTCTATTTACTACGGTAACCTCGTATCTATTGTTTCTACTGCTTTACCCACTCTGACTCTATTTACTAAGGTAACCTGGTATCTACTGTTTCTACTTTACCCACTCTGACTATTTACAACGGTAACCTCGTATCTACTGTTTCTACTTTACCCACTCTGACTCTATTTACTAAGGTAACCTGGTATCTACTGTTTCTACTTTACCCACTCTAACTCTATTTAGTACGGTAACCTCGTATCTACTGTTTCTACTGCTTTACCCACTCTGACTCTATTTACTAAGGTAACCTGGTATCTACTGTTTCTACTTTACCCACTCTAACTCTATTTAGTACGGTAACCTCGTATCTACTGTTTCTACTGCTTTACCCACTCTGACTCTATTTACTAAGGTAACCTCGTATCTCCTGTTTCTACTTTACCCACTCTGACTCTATTTATTAAGGTAACCTCGTATCTACTGTTTCTACTTTACCCACTCTGACTCTATTTACTACGGTAACCTCGTATCTACTGTTTCTACTGCTTTACCCACTTTGACTCTATTTACTACGGTAACCTCGTATCTACTGTTTCTACTGCTTTACCCACTTTGACTCTATTTACTAAGGTAACCTGGTATCTACTGTTTCTACTTTACCCACTCTGACTCTATTTAGTACGGTAACCTCGTATCTACTGTTTCTACTGCTTTACCCACTCTGACTCTATTTACTAAGGTAACCTCGTATCTACTGTTTCTACTGCTTTACCCACTCTGACTCTATTTACTAAGGTAACCTCGTATCTCCTGTTTCTACTTTACCCACTCTGACTCTATTTATTAAGGTAACCTCGTATCTACTGTTTCTACTTTACCCACTCTGACTCTATTTACTACGGTAACCTCGTATCTACTGTTTCTACTGCTCTACCCACTCTGACTCTATTTACTAAGGTAACCTCGTATCTACTGTTTCTACTTTAACCACTCTGACTCTATTTACTAAGGTAACCTTGTGTCTACTGTTTCTACTTTACCCACTCTGACTCTATTTACTAAGGTAACCTCGTATCTACTGTTTCTACTTTACCCACTCTGACTCTATTTACTAAGGTAACCTCGTATCTACTGTTTCTACTTTACCCACTCTGACTCTATTTACTAAGGTAACCTCGTATCTACTGTTTCTACTTTACCCACTCTGACTCTATTTACTACGGTAACCTCGTATCTACTGTTTCTACTTTACCCACTCTGACTCTATTTACTAAGGTAACCTCGTATCTACTGTTTCTACTTTACCCACTCTGACTCTATTTACTAAGGTAACCTGGTATCTACTGTTTCTACTTTACCCACTCTGACTCTATTTACTACGGTAACCTCGTATCTACTGTTTCTACTTTACCCACTCTGACTCTATTTACTAAGGTAACCTGGTATCTACTGTTTCTACTTTACCCACTCTGACTCTATTTACTAAGGTAACCTCGTATCTACTGTTTCTACTTTACCCACTCTGACTCTATTTACTACGGTAACCTCGTATCTACTGTTTCTACTTTACTCACTCTGACTCTATTTACTAAGGTAACCTGGTATCTACTCTTTCTACTTTACCCACTCTGACTATTTACTAAGGTAACCTGGTATCTACTGTTTCTACTTTACCCACTCTGACTCTATTTACTACGGTAACCTCGTATCTACTGTTTCTACTGCTTTACCCACTCTGACTCTATTTACTAAGGTAACCTCGTATCTCCTGTTTCTACTTTACTCACTCTGACTCTATTTACTAAGGTAACCTCGTATCTCCTGTTTCTACTTTACTCACTCTGACTCTATTTACTAAGGTAACCTCGTGTCTACTGTTTCTACTTTACCCACTCTGACTCTATTTACTAAGGTAACCTCGTGTCTACTGTTTTTACTTTACCCACTCTGACTCTATTTACTAAGGTAACCTCGTATCTACTGTTTCTACTTTACCCACTCTGACTCTATTTACTACGGTAACCTCATATCTACTGTTTCTACTTTACCCACTCTGACTCTATTTACTAAGGTAACCTCGTATCTACTGTTTCTACTTTACCCACTCTGACTCTATTTACTAAGGTAACCTCGTGTCTACTGTTTCTACTTTACCCACTCTGACTCTATTTACTAAGGTAACCTCGTGTCTACTGTTTCTACTTTACCCACTCTGACTCTATTTACTACGGTAACCTCATATCTACTGTTTCTACTTTACCCACTCTGACTCTATTTACTAAGGTAACCTGGTATCTACTGTTTCTATTTCACCCACTCTGACTCTATTTACTAAGGTAACCTGGTATCTACTGTTTCTACTTTACCCACTCTGACTCTATTTACTAAGGTAACCTCGTATCTACTGTTTCTACTTTACCCACTCTGACTCTATTTACTAAGGTAACCTGGTATCTACTGTTTCTACTTTACCCACTCTGACTCTATTTACTAAGGTAACCTCGTATCTACTGTTTCTACTTTACCCACTCTGACTATTTACTACGGTAACCTCGTATCTACTGTTTCTACTTTACCCACTCTGACTCTATTTACTAAGGTAACCTCGTATCTATTGTTTCTACTGCTTTACCCACTTTGACTCTATTTACTAAGGTAACCTGGTATCTACTGTTTCTACTTTACCCACTCTGACTCTATTTACTAAGGTAACCTCGTATCTACTGTTTCTATTTCACCCACTCTGACTCTATTTACTACGGTAACCTCGTATCTACTGTTTCTACTTTACCCACTCTGACTCTATTTACTAAGGTAACCTCGTATCTACTGTTTCTACTTTACCCACTCTGACTCTATTTACTAAGGTAACCTCGTATCTCCTGTTTCTACTTTACCCACTCTGACTCTATTTACTAAGGTAACCTGGTATCTACTGTTTCTACTTTACCCACTCTGACTCTATTTACTACGGTAACCTCGTATCTACTGTTTCTACTTTACCCACTCTGACTCTATTTACTAAGGTAACCTCGTATCTCCTGTTTCTACTTTACCCACTCTGACTCTATTTACTAAGGTAACCTCGTATCTACTGTTTCTACTTTACCCACTCTGACTCTATTTACTACGGTAACCTCGTATCTACTGTTTCTACTTTACCCACTCTGACTCTATTTACTAAGGTAACCTCGTATCTCCTGTTTCTACTTTACCCACTCTGACTCTATTTACTACGGTAACCTCGTATCTCCTGTTTCTACTTTACCCACTCTGACTCTATTTACTAAGGTAACCTCGTATCTCCTGTTTCTACTTTACCCACTCTGACTCTATTTACTACGGTAACCTCGTATCTACTGTTTCTACTTTACCCACTCTGACTCTATTTACTAAGGTAACCTCGTATCTCCTGTTTCTACTTTACCCACTCTGACTCTATTTACTACGGTAACCTCGTATCTACTGTTTCTACTTTACCCACTCTGACTCTATTTACTAAGGTAACCTCGTATCTACTGTTTCTACTTTACCCACTCTGACTCTATTTACTAAGGTAACCTCGTGTCTACTGTTTCTACTTTACCCACTCTGACTCTATTTACTAAGGTAACCTCGTGTCTACTGTTTCTACTTTACCCACTCTGACTCTATTTACTAAGGTAACCTCGTGTCTACTGTTTCTACTTTACCCACTCTGACTCTATTTACTACGGTAACCTCGTATCTACTGTTTCTACTTTACCCACTCTGACTCTATTTACTACGGTAACCTCGTATCTACTGTTTCTACTTTACTCACTCTGACTCTATTTACTAAGGTAACCTGGTATCTACTGTTTCTACTTTACCCACTCTGACTCTATTTACTAAGGTAACCTCGTGTCTCCTGTTTCTACTTTACTCACTCTGACTCTATTTACTAAGGTAACCTCGTATCTCCTGTTTCTACTTTACTCACTCTGACTCTATTTACTAAGGTAACCTCGTGTCTACTGTTTCTACTTTACCCACTCTGACTCTATTTACTAAGGTAACCTCGTGTCTACTGTTTCTACTTTACCCACTCTGACTCTATTTACTAAGGTAACCTCGTGTCTACTGTTTCTACTTTACCCACTCTGACTCTATTTACTAAGGTAACCTCGTGTCTACTGTTTCTACTTTACCCACTCTGACTCTATTTACTAAGGTAACCTCGTGTCTACTGTTTCTACTTTACCCACTCTGACTCTATTTACTAAGGTAACCTCGTATCTACTGTTTCTACTTTACCCACTCTGACTCTATTTACTACGGTAACCTCATATCTACTGTTTCTACTTTACCCACTCTGACTCTATTTACTAAGGTAACCTCGTGTCTACTGTTTCTACTTTACCCACTCTGACTCTATTTACTAAGGTAACCTCGTGTCTACTGTTTCTACTTTACCCACTCTGACTCTATTTACTACGGTAACCTCGTATCTACTGTTTCTACTTTACCCACTCTGACTCTATTTACTAAGGTAACCTGGTATCTACTGTTTCTATTTCACCCACTCTGACTCTATTTACTAAGGTAACCTCGTATCTACTGTTTCTACTGCTTTACCCACTCTGACTCTATTTACTACGGTAACCTCGTATCTACTGTTTCTACTGCTTTACCCACTCTGACTCTATTTACTAAGGTAACCTCGTATCTACTGTTTCTACTTTACCCACTCTGACTCTATTTACTAAGGTAACCTGGTATCTACTGTTTCTACTGCTTTACCCACTCTGACTCTATTTACTAAGGTAACCTGTTATCTACTGTTTCTACTTTACCCACTCTGACTCTATTTACTAAGGTAACCTCGTATCTACTGTTTCTACTTTACCCACTCTGACTCTATTTACTAAGGTAACCTCGTATCTACTGTTTCTACTTTACCCACTCTGACTCTATTTACTAAGGTAACCTGGTATCTACTGTTTCTACTTTACCCACTCTGACTCTATTTACTAAGGTAACCTCGTATCTACTGTTTCTACTTTACCCACTCTGACTCTATTTACTAAGGTAACTTGGTATCTACTGTTTCTACACTACCCACTCTGACTCTATTTACTAAGGTAACCTCGTATCTACTGTTTCTACTTTACCCACTCTGACTCTATTTACTAAGGTAACCTCGTATCTACTGTTTCTACTGCTTTACCCACTTTGACTCTATTTACTAAGGTAACCTGGTATCTACTGTTTCTACTTTACCCACTTTGACTCTATTTACTAAGGTAACCTCGTATCTACTGTTTCTACTTTACCCACTCTGACTCTATTTACTACGGTAACCTCGTATCTATTGTTTCTACTGCTTTACCCACTCTGACTCTATTTACTACGGTATCCTCGTATCTCCTGTTTCTACTTTACCCACTCTGACTCTATTTACTACGGTAACCTCGTATCTATTGTTTCTACTGCTTTACCCACTTTGACTCTATTTACTAAGGTAACCTCGTATCTCCTGTTTCTACTTTACCCACTCTGACTCTATTTACTAAGGTAACCTCGTATCTACTGTTTCTACTGCTTTACCCACTCTGACTCTATTTACTAAGGTAACCTCGTATCTCCTGTTTCTACTTTACCCACTCTGACTCTATTTACTACGGTAACCTCGTATCTATTGTTTCTACTGCTTTACCCACTTTGACTCTATTTACTAAGGTAACCTCGTATCTATTGTTTCTACTGCTTTACCCACTCTGACTATTTACTAAGGTAACCTGGTATCTACTGTTTCTACTTTACCCACTCTGACTCTATTTACTAAGGTAACCTCGTATCTATTGTTTCTACTTTACCCACTCTGACTCTATTTACTAAGGTAACTTGGTATCTACTGTTTCTACACTACCCACTCTGACTCTATTTACTAAGGTAACCTGGTATCTACTGTTTCTACTTTACCCACTCTGATTCTATTTACTAAGGTAACCTCGTATCTACTGTTTCTACTGCTTTACCCACTTTGACTCTATTTACTAAGGTAACCTGGTATCTACTGTTTCTACTTTACCCACTCTGACTCTATTTACTACGGTAACCTCGTATCTACTGTTTCTACTGCTTTACCCACTCTGACTCTATTTACTAAGGTAACCTGGTATCTACTCTTTCTACTTTACCCACTCTGACTATTTACTAAGGTAACCTGGTATCTACTGTTTCTACTTTACCCACTCTGACTCTATTTACTACGGTAACCTCGTATCTACTGTTTCTACTGCTTTACCCACTCTGACTCTATTTACTAAGGTAACCTCGTATCTCCTGTTTCTACTTTACTCACTCTGACTCTATTTACTAAGGTAACCTCGTATCTCCTGTTTCTACTTTACTCACTCTGACTCTATTTACTAAGGTAACCTCGTGTCTACTGTTTCTACTTTACCCACTCTGACTCTATTTACTAAGGTAACCTCGTGTCTACTGTTTTTACTTTACCCACTCTGACTCTATTTACTAAGGTAACCTCGTATCTACTGTTTCTACTTTACCCACTCTGACTCTATTTACTACGGTAACCTCATATCTACTGTTTCTACTTTACCCACTCTGACTCTATTTACTAAGGTAACCTCGTATCTACTGTTTCTACTTTACCCACTCTGACTCTATTTACTAAGGTAACCTCGTGTCTACTGTTTCTACTTTACCCACTCTGACTCTATTTACTAAGGTAACCTCGTGTCTACTGTTTCTACTTTACCCACTCTGACTCTATTTACTACGGTAACCTCATATCTACTGTTTCTACTTTACCCACTCTGACTCTATTTACTAAGGTAACCTGGTATCTACTGTTTCTATTTCACCCACTCTGACTCTATTTACTAAGGTAACCTGGTATCTACTGTTTCTACTTTACCCACTCTGACTCTATTTACTAAGGTAACCTCGTATCTACTGTTTCTACTTTACCCACTCTGACTCTATTTACTAAGGTAACCTGGTATCTACTGTTTCTACTTTACCCACTCTGACTCTATTTACTAAGGTAACCTCGTATCTACTGTTTCTACTTTACCCACTCTGACTATTTACTACGGTAACCTCGTATCTACTGTTTCTACTTTACCCACTCTGACTCTATTTACTAAGGTAACCTCGTATCTATTGTTTCTACTGCTTTACCCACTTTGACTCTATTTACTAAGGTAACCTGGTATCTACTGTTTCTACTTTACCCACTCTGACTCTATTTACTAAGGTAACCTCGTATCTACTGTTTCTATTTCACCCACTCTGACTCTATTTACTACGGTAACCTCGTATCTACTGTTTCTACTTTACCCACTCTGACTCTATTTACTAAGGTAACCTCGTATCTACTGTTTCTACTTTACCCACTCTGACTCTATTTACTAAGGTAACCTCGTATCTCCTGTTTCTACTTTACCCACTCTGACTCTATTTACTAAGGTAACCTGGTATCTACTGTTTCTACTTTACCCACTCTGACTCTATTTACTACGGTAACCTCGTATCTACTGTTTCTACTTTACCCACTCTGACTCTATTTACTAAGGTAACCTCGTATCTCCTGTTTCTACTTTACCCACTCTGACTCTATTTACTAAGGTAACCTCGTATCTACTGTTTCTACTTTACCCACTCTGACTCTATTTACTACGGTAACCTCGTATCTACTGTTTCTACTTTACCCACTCTGACTCTATTTACTAAGGTAACCTCGTATCTCCTGTTTCTACTTTACCCACTCTGACTCTATTTACTACGGTAACCTCGTATCTCCTGTTTCTACTTTACCCACTCTGACTCTATTTACTAAGGTAACCTCGTATCTCCTGTTTCTACTTTACCCACTCTGACTCTATTTACTACGGTAACCTCGTATCTACTGTTTCTACTTTACCCACTCTGACTCTATTTACTAAGGTAACCTCGTATCTCCTGTTTCTACTTTACCCACTCTGACTCTATTTACTACGGTAACCTCGTATCTACTGTTTCTACTTTACCCACTCTGACTCTATTTACTAAGGTAACCTCGTATCTACTGTTTCTACTTTACCCACTCTGACTCTATTTACTAAGGTAACCTCGTGTCTACTGTTTCTACTTTACCCACTCTGACTCTATTTACTAAGGTAACCTCGTGTCTACTGTTTCTACTTTACCCACTCTGACTCTATTTACTAAGGTAACCTCGTGTCTACTGTTTCTACTTTACCCACTCTGACTCTATTTACTACGGTAACCTCGTATCTACTGTTTCTACTTTACCCACTCTGACTCTATTTACTAAGGTAACCTCGTATCTACTGTTTCTACTTTACCCACTCTGACTCTATTTACTAAGGTAACCTGGTATCTACTGTTTCTACTTTACCCACTCTGACTCTATTTACTACGGTAACCTCGTATCTACTGTTTCTACTTTACCCACTCTGACTCTATTTACTAAGGTAACCTGGTATCTACTGTTTCTACTTTACCCACTCTGACTCTATTTACTAAGGTAACCTCGTATCTACTGTTTCTACTTTACCCACTCTGACTCTATTTACTACGGTAACCTCGTATCTACTGTTTCTACTTTACTCACTCTGACTCTATTTACTAAGGTAACCTGGTATCTACTGTTTCTACTTTACCCACTCTGACTCTATTTACTAAGGTAACCTCGTGTCTCCTGTTTCTACTTTACTCACTCTGACTCTATTTACTAAGGTAACCTCGTATCTCCTGTTTCTACTTTACTCACTCTGACTCTATTTACTAAGGTAACCTCGTGTCTACTGTTTCTACTTTACCCACTCTGACTCTATTTACTAAGGTAACCTCGTGTCTACTGTTTCTACTTTACCCACTCTGACTCTATTTACTAAGGTAACCTCGTGTCTACTGTTTCTACTTTACCCACTCTGACTCTATTTACTAAGGTAACCTCGTGTCTACTGTTTCTACTTTACCCACTCTGACTCTATTTACTAAGGTAACCTCGTGTCTACTGTTTCTACTTTACCCACTCTGACTCTATTTACTAAGGTAACCTCGTATCTACTGTTTCTACTTTACCCACTCTGACTCTATTTACTACGGTAACCTCATATCTACTGTTTCTACTTTACCCACTCTGACTCTATTTACTAAGGTAACCTCGTGTCTACTGTTTCTACTTTACCCACTCTGACTCTATTTACTAAGGTAACCTCGTGTCTACTGTTTCTACTTTACCCACTCTGACTCTATTTACTACGGTAACCTCGTATCTACTGTTTCTACTTTACCCACTCTGACTCTATTTACTAAGGTAACCTGGTATCTACTGTTTCTATTTCACCCACTCTGACTCTATTTACTAAGGTAACCTCGTATCTACTGTTTCTACTGCTTTACCCACTCTGACTCTATTTACTACGGTAACCTCGTATCTACTGTTTCTACTGCTTTACCCACTCTGACTCTATTTACTAAGGTAACCTCGTATCTACTGTTTCTACTTTACCCACTCTGACTCTATTTACTAAGGTAACCTGGTATCTACTGTTTCTACTGCTTTACCCACTCTGACTCTATTTACTAAGGTAACCTGTTATCTACTGTTTCTACTTTACCCACTCTGACTCTATTTACTAAGGTAACCTCGTATCTACTGTTTCTACTTTACCCACTCTGACTCTATTTACTAAGGTAACCTCGTATCTACTGTTTCTACTTTACCCACTCTGACTCTATTTACTAAGGTAACCTGGTATCTACTGTTTCTACTTTACCCACTCTGACTCTATTTACTAAGGTAACCTCGTATCTACTGTTTCTACTTTACCCACTCTGACTCTATTTACTAAGGTAACTTGGTATCTACTGTTTCTACACTACCCACTCTGACTCTATTTACTAAGGTAACCTCGTATCTACTGTTTCTACTTTACCCACTCTGACTCTATTTACTAAGGTAACCTCGTATCTACTGTTTCTACTGCTTTACCCACTTTGACTCTATTTACTAAGGTAACCTGGTATCTACTGTTTCTACTTTACCCACTTTGACTCTATTTACTAAGGTAACCTCGTATCTACTGTTTCTACTTTACCCACTCTGACTCTATTTACTACGGTAACCTCGTATCTATTGTTTCTACTGCTTTACCCACTCTGACTCTATTTACTACGGTATCCTCGTATCTCCTGTTTCTACTTTACCCACTCTGACTCTATTTACTACGGTAACCTCGTATCTATTGTTTCTACTGCTTTACCCACTTTGACTCTATTTACTAAGGTAACCTCGTATCTCCTGTTTCTACTTTACCCACTCTGACTCTATTTACTAAGGTAACCTCGTATCTACTGTTTCTACTGCTTTACCCACTCTGACTCTATTTACTAAGGTAACCTCGTATCTCCTGTTTCTACTTTACCCACTCTGACTCTATTTACTACGGTAACCTCGTATCTATTGTTTCTACTGCTTTACCCACTTTGACTCTATTTACTAAGGTAACCTCGTATCTATTGTTTCTACTGCTTTACCCACTCTGACTATTTACTAAGGTAACCTGGTATCTACTGTTTCTACTTTACCCACTCTGACTCTATTTACTAAGGTAACCTCGTATCTATTGTTTCTACTTTACCCACTCTGACTCTATTTACTAAGGTAACTTGGTATCTACTGTTTCTACACTACCCACTCTGACTCTATTTACTAAGGTAACCTGGTATCTACTGTTTCTACTTTACCCACTCTGATTCTATTTACTAAGGTAACCTCGTATCTACTGTTTCTACTGCTTTACCCACTTTGACTCTATTTACTAAGGTAACCTGGTATCTACTGTTTCTACTTTACCCACTTTGACTCTATTTACTAAGGTAACCTCGTATCTACTGTTTCTACTTTACCCACTCTGACTCTATTTACTACGGTAACCTCGTATCTATTGTTTCTACTGCTTTACCCACTCTGACTCTATTTACTACGGTAACCTCGTATCTCCTGTTTCTACTTTACCCACTCTGACTCTATTTACTACGGTAACCTCGTATCTACTGTTTCTACTGCTTTACCCACTCTGACTCTATTTACTAAGGTAACCTCGTATCTCCTGTTTCTACTTTACCCACTCTGACTCTATTTACTACGGTAACCTCGTATCTATTGTTTCTACTGCTTTACCCACTCTGACTCTATTTACTAAGGTAACCTGGTATCTACTGTTTCTACTTTACCCACTCTGACTCTATTTACTACGGTAACCTCGTATCTACTGTTTCTACTTTACCCACTCTGACTCTATTTACTAAGGTAACCTGGTATCTACTGTTTCTACTTTACCCACTCTGACTATTTACAACGGTAACCTCGTATCTACTGTTTCTACTTTACCCACTCTGACTCTATTTACTAAGGTAACCTGGTATCTACTGTTTCTACTTTACCCACTCTGACTCTATTTATTAAGGTAACCTCGTATCTACTGTTTCTACTTTACCCACTCTGACTATATTTACTAAGGTAACCTCGTATCTACTGTTTCTACTGCTTTACCCACTCTGACTCTATTTACTAAGGTAACCTCGTATCTCCTGTTTCTACTTTACCCACTCTGACTCTATTTATTAAGGTAACCTCGTATCTACTGTTTCTACTTTACCCACTCTGACTATATTTACTAAGGTAACCTGGTATCTACTGTTTCTACTTTACCCACTCTGACTCTATTTACTACGGTAACCTCGTATCTACTGTTTCTACTGCTTTACCCACTTTGACTCTATTTACTAAGGTAACCTGGTATCTACTGTTTCTACTGCTCTACCCACTTTGACTATTTACTAAGGTAACCTGGTATCTACTGTTTCTACTGCTTTACCCACTCTGACTCTATTTACTAAGGTAACCTGGTATCTACTGTTTCTACTTTACCCACTCTGACTCTATTTACTTAGGTAACCTGGTATCTACTGTTTCTACTTTTCCCACTCTGACTCTATTTACTACGGTAACCTCGTATCTACTGTTTCTACTGCTTTACCCACTCTGACTCTATTTACTAAGATAACCTGGTATCTACTGTTTTTACTGCTTTACCCACTCTGACTCTATTTACTAAGGTAACCTCGTATCTCCTGTTTCTACTTTACTCACTCTGTCTCTATTTACTAAGGTAACCTCGTGTCTACTGTTTCTACTTTACCCACTCTGACTCTATTTACTAAGGTAACCTCGTGTCTACTGTTTCTACTTTACCCACTCTGACTCTATTTACTAAGGTAAACTCGTATCTACTGTTTCTACTTTACCCACTCTGACTCTATTTACTAAGGTAACCTCGTGTCTACTGTTTCTACTTTACCCACTCTGACTCTATTTACTAAGGTAACCTCGTGTCTACTGTTTCTACTTTACCCACTCTGACTCTATTTACTAAGGTAACCTCGTGTCTACTGTTTCTACTTTACCCACTCTGACTCTATTTACTAAGGTAAACTCGTATCTACTGTTTCTACTTTACCCACTCTGACTCTATTTACTAAGGTAACCTCGTGTCTACTGTTTCTACTTTACCCACTCTGACTCTATTTACTAAGGTAACCTCGTGTCTACTGTTTCTACTTTACCCACTCTGACTCTATTTACTAAGGTAACCTCGTATCTACTGTTTCTACTTTACCCACTCTGACTCTATTTACTAAGGTAACCTCGTGTCTACTGTTTCTACTTTACCCACTCTGACTCTATTTACTACGGTAACCTCGTGTCTACTGTTTCTACTTTACCCACTCTGACTCTATTTACTAAGGTAACCTCGTGTCTACTGTTTCTACTTTACCCACTCTGACTCTATTTACTACGGTAACCTCGTATCTACTGTTTCTACTTTACCCACTCTGACTCTATTTACTAAGGTAACCTCGTATCTACTGTTTCTACTTTACCCACTCTGACTCTATTTACTAAGGTAACCTCGTATCTACTGTTTCTACTTTACCCACTCTGACTCTATTTACTACGGTAACCTCGTATCTACTGTTTCTACTTTACCCACTCTGACTCTATTTACTAAGGTAACCTCGTATCTACTGTTTCTACTTTACCCACTCTGACTCTATTTACTAAGGTAACCTGGTATCTACTGTTTCTACTTTACCCACTCTGACTCTATTTACTACGGTAACCTCGTATCTACTGTTTCTACTTTACCCACTCTGACTCTATTTACTAAGGTAACCTGGTATCTACTGTTTCTACTTTACCCACTCTGACTCTATTTACTAAGGTAACCTTTTATCTACTGTTTCTACTTCACCCACTCTGACTCTATTTACTACGGTAACCTCGTATCTACTGTTTCTACTTTACTCACTCTGACTCTATTTACTAAGGTAACCTGGTATCTACTGTTTCTACTTTACCCACTCTGACTCTATTTACTAAGGTAACCTCGTGTCTCCTGTTTCTACTTTACTCACTCTGACTCTATTTACTAAGGTAACCTCGTATCTCCTGTTTCTACTTTACTCACTCTGACTCTATTTACTAAGGTAACCTCGTGTCTACTGTTTCTACTTTACCCACTCTGACTCTATTTACTAAGGTAACCTCGTGTCTACTGTTTCTACTTTACCCACTCTGACTCTATTTACTAAGGTAACCTCGTGTCTACTGTTTCTACTTTACCCACTCTGACTCTATTTACTAAGGTAACCTCGTGTCTACTGTTTCTACTTTACCCACTCTGACTCTATTTACTAAGGTAACCTCGTGTCTACTGTTTCTACTTTACCCACTCTGACTCTATTTACTAAGGTAACCTCGTATCTACTGTTTCTACTTTACCCACTCTGACTCTATTTACTACGGTAACCTCATATCTACTGTTTCTACTTTACCCACTCTGACTCTATTTACTAAGGTAACCTCGTGTCTACTGTTTCTACTTTACCCACTCTGACTCTATTTACTAAGGTAACCTCGTGTCTACTGTTTCTACTTTACCCACTCTGACTCTATTTACTACGGTAACCTCGTATCTACTGTTTCTACTTTACCCACTCTGACTCTATTTACTAAGGTAACCTGGTATCTACTGTTTCTATTTCACCCACTCTGACTCTATTTACTAAGGTAACCTCGTATCTACTGTTTCTACTGCTTTACCCACTCTGACTCTATTTACTACGGTAACCTCGTATCTACTGTTTCTACTGCTTTACCCACTCTGACTCTATTTACTAAGGTAACCTCGTATCTACTGTTTCTACTTTACCCACTCTGACTCTATTTACTAAGGTAACCTGGTATCTACTGTTTCTACTGCTTTACCCACTCTGACTCTATTTACTAAGGTAACCTGGTATCTACTGTTTCTACTTTACCCACTCTGACTCTATTTACTAAGGTAACCTCGTATCTACTGTTTCTACTTTACCCACTCTGACTCTATTTACTAAGGTAACCTCGTATCTACTGTTTCTACTTTACCCACTCTGACTCTATTTACTAAGGTAACCTGGTATCTACTGTTTCTACTTTACCCACTCTGACTCTATTTACTAAGGTAACCTCGTATCTACTGTTTCTACTTTACCCACTCTGACTCTATTTACTAAGGTAACTTGGTATCTACTGTTTCTACACTACCCACTCTGACTCTATTTACTAAGGTAACCTCGTATCTACTGTTTCTACTTTACCCACTCTGACTCTATTTACTAAGGTAACCTCGTATCTACTGTTTCTACTTTACCCACTCTGACTCTATTTACTAAGGTAACCTGGTATCTACTGTTTCTACTTTACCCACTCTGACTCTATTTACTAAGGTAACCTCGTATCTACTGTTTCTACTTTACCCACTCTGACTCTATTTACTAAGGTAACTTGGTATCTACTGTTTCTACACTACCCACTCTGACTCTATTTACTAAGGTAACCTCGTATCTCCTGTTTCTACTTTACCCACTCTGACTCTATTTACTACGGTAACCTCGTATCTATTGTTTCTACTGCTTTACCCACTTTGACTCTATTTACTAAGGTAACCTCGTATCTATTGTTTCTACTGCTTTACCCACTCTGACTATTTACTAAGGTAACCTGGTATCTACTGTTTCTACTTTACCCACTCTGACTCTATTTACTAAGGTAACCTCGTATCTATTGTTTCTACTTTACCCACTCTGACTCTATTTACTAAGGTAACTTGGTATCTACTGTTTCTACACTACCCACTCTGACTCTATTTACTAAGGTAACCTCGTATCTACTGTTTCTACTTTACCCACTCTGATTCTATTTACTAAGGTAACCTCGTATCTACTGTTTCTACTGCTTTACCCACTTTGACTCTATTTACTAAGGTAACCTGGTATCTACTGTTTCTACTTTACCCACTTTGACTCTATTTACTAAGGTAACCTCGTATCTACTGTTTCTACTTTACCCACTCTGACTCTATTTACTACGGTAACCTCGTATCTATTGTTTCTACTGCTTTACCCACTCTGACTCTATTTACTACGGTAACCTCGTATCTCCTGTTTCTACTTTACCCACTCTGACTCTATTTACTACGGTAACCTCGTATCTACTGTTTCTACTGCTTTACCCACTCTGACTCTATTTACTAAGGTAACCTCGTATCTCCTGTTTCTACTTTACCCACTCTGACTCTATTTACTAAGGTAACCTCGTGTCTACTGTTTCTACTTTACCCACTCTGACTCTATTTACTAAGGTAACCTGGTATCTACTGTTTCTACTTTACCCACTCTGACTCTATTTACTACGGTAACCTCGTATCTACTGTTTCTACTTTACCCACTCTGACTCTATTTACTAAGGTAACCTGGTATCTACTGTTTCTACTTTACCCACTCTGACTATTTACAACGGTAACCTCGTATCTACTGTTTCTACTTTACCCACTCTGACTCTATTTACTAAGGTAACCTGGTATCTACTGTTTCTACTTTACCCACTCTGACTCTATTTATTAAGGTAACCTCGTATCTACTGTTTCTACTTTACCCACTCTGACTATATTTACTAAGGTAACCTCGTATCTACTGTTTCTACTGCTTTACCCACTCTGACTCTATTTACTAAGGTAACCTCGTATCTCCTGTTTCTACTTTACCCACTCTGACTCTATTTATTAAGGTAACCTCGTATCTACTGTTTCTACTTTACCCACTCTGACTATATTTACTAAGGTAACCTGGTATCTACTGTTTCTACTTTACCCACTCTGACTCTATTTACTACGGTAACCTCGTATCTACTGTTTCTACTGCTTTACCCACTTTGACTCTATTTACTAAGGTAACCTGGTATCTACTGTTTCTACTGCTCTACCCACTTTGACTATTTACTAAGGTAACCTGGTATCTACTGTTTCTACTGCTTTACCCACTCTGACTCTATTTACTAAGGTAACCTGGTATCTACTGTTTCTACTTTACCCACTCTGACTCTATTTACTTAGGTAACCTGGTATCTACTGTTTCTACTTTTCCCACTCTGACTCTATTTACTACGGTAACCTCGTATCTACTGTTTCTACTGCTTTACCCACTCTGACTCTATTTACTAAGATAACCTGGTATCTACTGTTTTTACTGCTTTACCCACTCTGACTCTATTTACTAAGGTAACCTCGTATCTCCTGTTTCTACTTTACTCACTCTGTCTCTATTTACTAAGGTAACCTCGTGTCTACTGTTTCTACTTTACCCACTCTGACTCTATTTACTAAGGTAACCTCGTGTCTACTGTTTCTACTTTACCCACTCTGACTCTATTTACTAAGGTAACCTCGTATCTACTGTTTCTACTTTACCCACTCTGACTCTATTTACTAAGGTAACCTCGTGTCTACTGTTTCTACTTTACCCACTCTGACTCTATTTACTAAGGTAACCTCGTGTCTACTGTTTCTACTTTACCCACTCTGACTCTATTTACTAAGGTAACCTCGTATCTACTGTTTCTACTTTACCCACTCTGACTCTATTTACTAAGGTAACCTCGTGTCTACTGTTTCTACTTTACCCACTCTGACTCTATTTACTAAGGTAACCTGGTATCTACTGTTTCTACTTTACCCACTCTGACTCTATTTATTAAGGTAACCTCGTATCTACTGTTTCTACTTTACCCACTCTGACTATATTTACTAAGGTAACCTCGTATCTACTGTTTCTACTGCTTTACCCACTCTGACTCTATTTACTAAGGTAACCTCGTATCTCCTGTTTCTACTTTACCCACTCTGACTCTATTTATTAAGGTAACCTCGTATCTACTGTTTCTACTTTACCCACTCTGACTATATTTACTAAGGTAACCTGGTATCTACTGTTTCTACTTTACCCACTCTGACTCTATTTACTACGGTAACCTCGTATCTACTGTTTCTACTGCTTTACCCACTTTGACTCTATTTACTAAGGTAACCTGGTATCTACTGTTTCTACTGCTCTACCCACTTTGACTATTTACTAAGGTAACCTGGTATCTACTGTTTCTACTGCTTTACCCACTCTGACTCTATTTACTAAGGTAACCTGGTATCTACTGTTTCTACTTTACCCACTCTGACTCTATTTACTTAGGTAACCTGGTATCTACTGTTTCTACTTTTCCCACTCTGACTCTATTTACTACGGTAACCTCGTATCTACTGTTTCTACTGCTTTACCCACTCTGACTCTATTTACTAAGATAACCTGGTATCTACTGTTTTTACTGCTTTACCCACTCTGACTCTATTTACTAAGGTAACCTCGTATCTCCTGTTTCTACTTTACTCACTCTGTCTCTATTTACTAAGGTAACCTCGTGTCTACTGTTTCTACTTTACCCACTCTGACTCTATTTACTAAGGTAACCTCGTGTCTACTGTTTCTACTTTACCCACTCTGACTCTATTTACTAAGGTAACCTCGTATCTACTGTTTCTACTTTACCCACTCTGACTCTATTTACTAAGGTAACCTCGTGTCTACTGTTTCTACTTTACCCACTCTGACTCTATTTACTAAGGTAACCTCGTGTCTACTGTTTCTACTTTACCCACTCTGACTCTATTTACTAAGGTAACCTCGTATCTACTGTTTCTACTTTACCCACTCTGACTCTATTTACTAAGGTAACCTCGTGTCTACTGTTTCTACTTTACCCACTCTGACTCTATTTACTACGGTAACCTCGTGTCTACTGTTTCTACTTTACCCACTCTGACTCTATTTACTAAGGTAACCTCGTGTCTACTGTTTCTACTTTACCCACTCTGACTCTATTTACTACGGTAACCTCATATCTACTGTTTCTACTTTACCCACTCTGACTCTATTTACTAAGGTAACCTCGTGTCTACTGTTTCTACTTTACTCACTCTGACTCTATTTACTAAGGTAACCTCGTGTCTACTGTTTCTACTTTACCCACTCTGACTCTATTTACTAAGGTAACCTCGTGTCTACTGTTTCTACTTTACCCACTCTGACTCTATTTACTAAGGTAACCTCGTATCTACTGTTTCTACTTTACCCACTCTGACTCTATTTACTAAGGTAACCTCGTGTCTACTGTTTCTACTTTACCCACTCTGACTCTATTTACTACGGTAACCTCGTGTCTACTGTTTCTACTTTACCCACTCTGACTCTATTTACTACGGTAACCTCATATCTACTGTTTCTACTTTACCCACTCTGACTCTATTTACTAAGGTAACCTCGTATCTACTGTTTCTACTTTACCCACTCTGACTCTATTTACTAAGGTAACCTCGTATCTCCTGTTTCTACTTTACTCACTCTGACTCTATTTACTAAGGTAACCTGGTATCTACTGTTTCTACTTTACCCACTCTGACTCTATTTACTAAGGTAACCTCGTGTCTACTGTTTCTACTTTACTCACTCTGACTCTATTTACTAAGGTAACCTGGTATCTACTGTTTCTACTTTACCCACTCTGACTCTATTTACTAAGGTAACCTCGTATCTACTGTTTCTACTGCTTTACCCACTCTGACTCTATTTACTACGGTAACCTCGTATCTACTGTTTCTACTTTACTCACTCTGACTCTATTTACTAAGGTAAACTGGTATCTACTGTTTATACTTTACCCACTCTGACTCTATTTACTATGGTAACCTCGTGTCTACTGTTTCTACTTTACCCACTCTGACTCTATTTACTACGGTAACCTCGTATCTACTGTTTCTACTTTACCCACTCTGACTCTATTTACTAAGGTAACCTCGTATCTCCTGTTTCTACTTTACTCACTCTGACTCTATTTACTAAGGTAACCTCATATCTACTGTTTCTACTTTACCCACTCTGACTCTATTTACTAAGGTAACCTGGTATCTACTGTTTCTACTTTACCCACTCTGACTCTATTTACTAAGGTAACCTCGTATCTACTGTTTCTACTTTACCCACTCTGACTCTATTTACTAAGGTAACCTCGTGTCTACTGTTTCTACTTTACCCACTCTGACTCTATTTACTACGGTAACCTCGTGTCTACTGTTTCTACTTTACCCACTCTGACTCTATTTACTAAGGTAACCTCGTGTCTACTGTTTCTACTTTACCCACTCTGACTCTATTTACTACGGTAACCTCATATCTACTGTTTCTACTTTACCCACTCTGACTCTATTTACTAAGGTAACCTCGTGTCTACTGTTTCTACTTTACTCACTCTGACTCTATTTACTAAGGTAACCTGGTATCTACTGTTTCTACTTTACCCACTCTGACTCTATTTACTAAGGTAACCTCGTGTCTACTGTTTCTACTTTACCCACTCTGACTCTATTTACTAAGGTAACCTCGTATCTACTGTTTCTACTTTACCCACTCTGACTCTATTTACTAAGGTAACCTCGTGTCTACTGTTTCTACTTTACCCACTCTGACTCTATTTACTACGGTAACCTCGTGTCTACTGTTTCTACTTTACCCACTCTGACTCTATTTACTAAGGTAACCTGGTATCTACTGTTTCTACTTTACCCACTCTGACTCTATTTACTAAGGTAACCTCGTATCTACTGTTTCTACTTTACCCACTCTGACTCTATTTAGTACGGTAACCTCGTGTCTACTGTTTCTACTTTACCCACTCTGACTCTATTTACTACGGTAACCTCGTATCTACTGTTTCTACTTTACCCACTCTGACTCTATTTACTAAGGTAACCTCGTATCTACTGTTTCTACTTTACCCACTCTGACTCTATTTACTAAGGTAACCTCGTGTCTACTGTTTCTACTTTACCCACTCTGACTCTATTTACTAAGGTAACCTCGTGTCTACTGTTTCTACTTTACCCACTCTAACTCTATTTACTAAGGTAACCTCGTATCTACTGTTTCTACTTTACCCACTCTGACTCTATTTACTAAGGTAACCTCGTATCTACTGTTTCTACTTTACCCACTCTGACTCTATTTACTAAGGTAACCTCGTATCTACTGTTTCTACTTTACCCACTCTGACTCTATTTACTACGGTAACCTCGTATCTACTGTTTCTACTTTACCCACTCTGACTCTATTTACTAAGGTAACCTCGTATCTACTGTTTCTACTTTACCCACTCTGACTCTATTTACTACGGTAACCTCGTATCTACTGTTTCTACTTTACCCACTCTGACTCTATTTACTAAGGTAACCTGGTATCTACTGTTTCTACTTTACCCACTCTGACTCTATTTACTAAGGTAACCTCGTATCTACTGTTTCTACTTTACCCACTCTGACTCTATTTACTACGGTAACCTCGTATCTACTGTTTCTACTTTACTCACTCTGACTCTATTTACTAAGGTAACCTCGTATCTACTGTTTCTACTTTACCCACTCTGACTATTTACTAAGGTAACCTGGTATCTACTGTTTCTACTTTACCCACTCTGACTCTATTTACTACGGTAACCTCGTATCTCCTGTTTCTACTTTACTCACTCTGACTCTATTTACTAAGGTAACCTCGTGTCTACTGTTTCTACTTTACCCACTCTGACTCTATTTACTAAGGTAACCTCGTGTCTACTGTTTCTACTTTACCCACTCTGACTCTATTTACTAAGGTAACCTCGTGTCTACTGTTTCTACTTTAACCACTCTGACTCTATTTACTACGGTAACCTCGTGTCTACTGTTTCTACTTTACCCACTCTGACTCTATTTACTAAGGTAACCTCGTGTCTACTGTTTCTACTTTACCCACTCTGACTCTATTTACTAAGGTAACCTCGTGTCTACTGTTTCTACTTTACCCACTCTGACTCTATTTACTAAGGTAACCTCGTATCTACTGTTTCTACTTTACCCACTCTGACTCTATTTACTAAGGTAACCTCGTATCTACTGTTTCTACTTTACCCACTCTGACTCTATTTACTACGGTAACCTCGTATCTACTGTTTCTACTTTACCCACTCTGACTCTATTTACTAAGGTAACCTGGTATCTACTGTTTCTACTTTACCCACTCTGACTCTATTTACTAAGGTAACCTCGTATCTACTGTTTCTACTTTACCCACTCTGACTCTATTTACTACGGTAACCTCGTATCTACTGTTTCTACTTTACTCACTCTGACTCTATTTACTAAGGTAACCTCGTATCTACTGTTTCTACTTTACCCACTGACTATTTACTAAGGTAACCTGGTATCTACTGTTTCTACTTTACCCACTCTGACTCTATTTACTACGGTAACCTCGTATCTACTGTTTCTACTGCTTTACCCACTCTGACTCTATTTACTAAGATAACCTGGTATCTACTGTTTTTACTGTTTTACCCACTCTGACTCTATTTACTAAGGTAACCTCGTATCTCCTGTTTCTACTTTACTCACTCTGACTCTATTTACTAAGGTAACCTCGTATCTCCTGTTTCTACTTTACTCACTCTGACTCTATTTACTAAGGTAACCTCGTGTCTACTGTTTCTACTTTACCCACTCTGACTCTATTTACTAAGGTAACCTCGTGTCTACTGTTTCTACTTTACCCACTCTGACTCTATTTACTAAGGTAACCTCGTGTCTACTGTTTCTACTTTACCCACTCTGACTCTATTTACTACGGTAACCTCGTGTCTACTGTTTCTACTTTACCCACTCTGACTCTATTTACTAAGGTAACCTCGTGTCTACTGTTTCTACTTTACCCACTCTGACTCTATTTACTAAGGTAACCTCGTGTCTACTGTTTCTACTTTACCCACTCTGACTCTATTTACTAAGGTAACCTCGTATCTACTGTTTCTACTTTACCCACTCTGACTCTATTTACTACGGTAACCTCATATCTACTGTTTCTACTTTACCCACTCTGACTCTATTTACTAAGGTAACCTCGTATCTCCTGTTTCTACTTTACTCACTCTGACTCTATTTACTAAGGTAACCTCGTATCTCCTGTTTCTACTTTACTCACTCTGACTCTATTTACTAAGGTAACCTCGTGTCTACTGTTTCTACTTTACCCACTCTGACTCTATTTACTAAGGTAACCTCGTGTCTACTGTTTCTACTTTACCCACTCTGACTCTATTTACTAAGGTAACCTCGTGTCTACTGTTTCTACTTTACCCACTCTGACTCTATTTACTACGGTAACCTCGTGTCTACTGTTTCTACTTTACCCACTCTGACTCTATTTACTAAGGTAACCTCGTGTCTACTGTTTCTACTTTACCCACTCTGACTCTATTTACTAAGGTAACCTCGTGTCTACTGTTTCTACTTTACCCACTCTGACTCTATTTACTAAGGTAACCTCGTATCTACTGTTTCTACTTTACCCACTCTGACTCTATTTACTAAGGTAACCTCGTATCTACTGTTTCTACTTTACCCACTCTGACTCTATTTACTAAGGTAACCTCGTATCTACTGTTTCTACTTTACCCACTCTGACTCTATTTACTAAGGTAACCTCGTGTCTACTGTTTCTACTTTACCCACTCTGACTCTATTTACTAAGGTAACCTCGTGTCTACTGTTTCTATTTCACCCACTCTGACTCTATTTACTAAGGTAACCTGGTATCTACTGTTTCTACTTTACCCACTCTGACTCTATTTAGTACGGTAACCTCGTGTCTACTGTTTCTACTTTACCCACTCTGACTCTATTTACTACGGTAACCTCGTATCTACTGTTTCTACTTTACCCACTCTGACTCTATTTACTAAGGTAACCTCGTATCTACTGTTTCTACTTTACCCACTCTGACTCTATTTACTAAGGTAACCTCGTGTCTACTGTTTCTACTTTACCCACTCTGACTCTATTTACTACGGTAACCTCGTGTCTACTGTTTCTACTTTACCCACTCTGACTCTATTTACTAAGGTAACCTCGTGTCTACTGTTTCTACTTTACCCACTCTGACTCTATTTACTACGGTAACCTCGTATCTACTGTTTCTACTTTACCCACTCTGACTCTATTTACTAAGGTAACCTGGTATCTACTGTTTCTACTTTACCCACTCTGACTCTATTTACTAAGGTAACCTCGTATCTACTGTTTCTACTTTACCCACTCTGACTCTATTTACTAAGGTAACCTCGTATCTACTGTTTCTACTTTACCCACTCTGACTCTATTTACTAAGGTAACTTGGTATCTACTGTTTCTACACTACACACTCTGACTCTATTTACTAAGGTAACCTGGTATCTACTGTTTCTACTTTACCCACTTTGACTCTATTTACTAAGGTAACCTCGTATCTACTGTTTCTACTTTACCCACTCTGACTCTATTTACTACGGTAACCTCGTATCTACTGTTTCTACTGCTTTACCCACTCTGACTCTATTTACTAAGGTAACCTCGTATCTACTGTTTCTACTTTACCCACTCTGACTCTATTTACTAAGGTAACCTGGTATCTACTGTTTCTACTGCTTTACCCACTCTGACTCTATTTACTAAGGTAACCTGGTATCTACTGTTTCTACTTTACCCACTCTGACTCTATTTACTAAGGTAACCTGGTATCTACTGTTTCTACTTTACCCACTCTGACTCTATTTACTAAGGTAACCTCGTATCTACTGTTTCTACTTTACCCACTCTGACTCTATTTACTAAGGTAACCTCGTGTCTACTGTTTCTACTTTACCCACTCTGACTCTATTTACTACGGTAACCTCGTGTCTACTGTTTCTACTTTACCCACTCTGACTCTATTTACTAAGGTAACCTCGTGTCTACTGTTTCTACTTTACCCACTCTGACTCTATTTACTACGGTAACCTCATATCTACTGTTTCTACTTTACCCACTCTGACTCTATTTACTAAGGTAACCTCGTGTCTACTGTTTCTACTTTACTCACTCTGACTCTATTTACTAAGGTAACCTCGTGTCTACTGTTTCTACTTTACCCACTCTGACTCTATTTACTAAGGTAACCTCGTGTCTACTGTTTCTACTTTACCCACTCTGACTCTATTTACTAAGGTAACCTCGTATCTACTGTTTCTACTTTACCCACTCTGACTCTATTTACTAAGGTAACCTCGTGTCTACTGTTTCTACTTTACCCACTCTGACTCTATTTACTACGGTAACCTCGTGTCTACTGTTTCTACTTTACCCACTCTGACTCTATTTACTACGGTAACCTCATATCTACTGTTTCTACTTTACCCACTCTGACTCTATTTACTAAGGTAACCTCGTATCTACTGTTTCTACTTTACCCACTCTGACTCTATTTACTAAGGTAACCTCGTATCTCCTGTTTCTACTTTACTCACTCTGACTCTATTTACTAAGGTAACCTGGTATCTACTGTTTCTACTTTACCCACTCTGACTCTATTTACTAAGGTAACCTCGTGTCTACTGTTTCTACTTTACTCACTCTGACTCTATTTACTAAGGTAACCTGGTATCTACTGTTTCTACTTTACCCACTCTGACTCTATTTACTAAGGTAACCTCGTATCTACTGTTTCTACTGCTTTACCCACTCTGACTCTATTTACTACGGTAACCTCGTATCTACTGTTTCTACTTTACTCACTCTGACTCTATTTACTAAGGTAAACTGGTATCTACTGTTTCTACTTTACCCACTCTGACTCTATTTACTATGGTAACCTCGTGTCTACTGTTTCTACTTTACCCACTCTGACTCTATTTACTACGGTAACCTCGTATCTACTGTTTCTACTTTACCCACTCTGACTCTATTTACTAAGGTAACCTCGTATCTCCTGTTTCTACTTTACTCACTCTGACTCTATTTACTAAGGTAACCTCATATCTACTGTTTCTACTTTACCCACTCTGACTCTATTTACTAAGGTAACCTGGTATCTACTGTTTCTACTTTACCCACTCTGACTCTATTTACTAAGGTAACCTCGTATCTACTGTTTCTACTTTACCCACTCTGACTCTATTTACTACGGTAACCTCGTATCTACTGTTTCTACTTTACCCACTCTGACTCTATTTACTAAGGTAACCTGGTATCTACTGTTTCTACTTTACCCACTCTGACTCTATTTACTACGGTAACCTCGTATCTACTGTTTCTACTGCTTTACCCACTCTGACTCTATTTACTAAGATAACCTGGTATCTACTGTTTTTACTGCTTTACCCACTCTGACTCTATTTACTAAGGTAACCTCGTATCTCCTGTTTCTACTTTACTCACTCTGACTATTTACTAAGGTAACCTCGTGTCTACTGTTTCTACTTTACCCACTCTGACTCTATTTACTAAGGTAACCTCGTGTCTACTGTTTCTACTTTACCCACTCTGACTCTATTTACTACGGTAACCTCATATCTACTGTTTCTACTTTACCCACTCTGACTCTATTTACTAAGGTAACCTGGTATCTACTGTTTCTATTTCACCCACTCTGACTCTATTTACTAAGGTAACCTGGTATCTACTGTTTCTACTTTACCCACTCTGACTCTATTTAGTACGGTAACCTCGTGTCTACTGTTTCTACTTTACCCACTCTGACTCTATTTACTACGGTAACCTCGTATCTACTGTTTCTACTTTACCCACTCTGACTCTATTTACTAAGGTAACCTCGTATCTACTGTTTCTACTTTACCCACTCTGACTCTATTTACTAAGGTAACCTCGTGTCTACTGTTTCTACTTTACCCACTCTGACTCTATTTACTAAGGTAACCTCGTGTCTACTGTTTCTACTTTACCCACTCTAACTCTATTTACTAAGGTAACCTCGTATCTACTGTTTCTACTTTACCCACTCTGACTCTATTTACTAAGGTAACCTCGTATCTACTGTTTCTACTTTACCCACTCTGACTCTATTTACTAAGGTAACCTCGTATCTACTGTTTCTACTTTACCCACTCTGACTCTATTTACTACGGTAACCTCGTATCTACTGTTTCTACTTTACCCACTCTGACTCTATTTACTAAGGTAACCTCGTATCTACTGTTTCTACTTTACCCACTCTGACTCTATTTACTACGGTAACCTCGTATCTACTGTTTCTACTTTACCCACTCTGACTCTATTTACTAAGGTAACCTGGTATCTACTGTTTCTACTTTACCCACTCTGACTCTATTTACTAAGGTAACCTCGTATCTACTGTTTCTACTTTACCCACTCTGACTCTATTTACTACGGTAACCTCGTATCTACTGTTTCTACTTTACTCACTCTGACTCTATTTACTAAGGTAACCTCGTATCTACTGTTTCTACTTTACCCACTCTGACTATTTACTAAGGTAACCTGGTATCTACTGTTTCTACTTTACCCACTCTGACTCTATTTACTACGGTAACCTCGTATCTACTGTTTCTACTGCTTTACCCACTCTGACTCTATTTACTAAGATAACCTGGTATCTACTGTTTTTACTGTTTTACCCACTCTGACTCTATTTACTAAGGTAACCTCGTATCTCCTGTTTCTACTTTACTCACTCTGACTCTATTTACTAAGGTAACCTCGTGTCTACTGTTTCTACTTTACCCACTCTGACTCTATTTACTAAGGTAACCTCGTGTCTACTGTTTCTACTTTACCCACTCTGACTCTATTTACTAAGGTAACCTCGTGTCTACTGTTTCTACTTTACCCACTCTGACTCTATTTACTACGGTAACCTCGTGTCTACTGTTTCTACTTTACCCACTCTGACTCTATTTACTAAGGTAACCTCGTGTCTACTGTTTCTACTTTACCCACTCTGACTCTATTTACTAAGGTAACCTCGTGTCTACTGTTTCTACTTTACCCACTCTGACTCTATTTACTAAGGTAACCTCGTATCTACTGTTTCTACTTTACCCACTCTGACTATATTTACTAAGGTAACCTCGTATCTACTGTTTCTACTTTACCCACTCTGACTCTATTTACTACGGTAACCTCGTATCTACTGTTTCTACTTTACCCACTCTGACTCTATTTACTAAGGTAACCTGGTATCTACTGTTTCTACTTTACCCACTCTGACTCTATTTACTAAGGTAACCTCGTATCTACTGTTTCTACTTTACCCACTCTGACTCTATTTACTACGGTAACCTCGTATCTACTGTTTCTACTTTACTCACTCTGACTCTATTTACTAAGGTAACCTCGTATCTACTGTTTCTACTTTACCCACTCTGACTATTTACTAAGGTAACCTGGTATCTACTGTTTCTACTTTACCCACTCTGACTCTATTTACTACGGTAACCTCGTATCTACTGTTTCTACTGCTTTACCCACTCTGACTCTATTTACTAAGATAACCTGGTATCTACTGTTTTTACTGTTTTACCCACTCTGACTCTATTTACTAAGGTAACCTCGTATCTCCTGTTTCTACTTTACTCACTCTGACTCTATTTACTAAGGTAACCTCGTATCTCCTGTTTCTACTTTACTCACTCTGACTCTATTTACTAAGGTAACCTCGTGTCTACTGTTTCTACTTTACCCACTCTGACTCTATTTACTAAGGTAACCTCGTGTCTACTGTTTCTACTTTACCCACTCTGACTCTATTTACTAAGGTAACCTCGTGTCTACTGTTTCTACTTTACCCACTCTGACTCTATTTACTACGGTAACCTCGTGTCTACTGTTTCTACTTTACCCACTCTGACTCTATTTACTAAGGTAACCTCGTGTCTACTGTTTCTACTTTACCCACTCTGACTCTATTTACTAAGGTAACCTCGTGTCTACTGTTTCTACTTTACCCACTCTGACTCTATTTACTAAGGTAACCTCGTATCTACTGTTTCTACTTTACCCACTCTGACTCTATTTACTACGGTAACCTCATATCTACTGTTTCTACTTTACCCACTCTGACTCTATTTACTAAGGTAACCTCGTATCTCCTGTTTCTACTTTACTCACTCTGACTCTATTTACTAAGGTAACCTCGTATCTCCTGTTTCTACTTTACTCACTCTGACTCTATTTACTAAGGTAACCTCGTGTCTACTGTTTCTACTTTACCCACTCTGACTCTATTTACTAAGGTAACCTCGTGTCTACTGTTTCTACTTTACCCACTCTGACTCTATTTACTAAGGTAACCTCGTGTCTACTGTTTCTACTTTACCCACTCTGACTCTATTTACTACGGTAACCTCGTGTCTACTGTTTCTACTTTACCCACTCTGACTCTATTTACTAAGGTAACCTCGTGTCTACTGTTTCTACTTTACCCACTCTGACTCTATTTACTAAGGTAACCTCGTGTCTACTGTTTCTACTTTACCCACTCTGACTCTATTTACTAAGGTAACCTCGTATCTACTGTTTCTACTTTACCCACTCTGACTCTATTTACTACGGTAACCTCATATCTACTGTTTCTACTTTACCCACTCTGACTCTATTTACTAAGGTAACCTCGTATCTACTGTTTCTACTTTACCCACTCTGACTCTATTTACTAAGGTAACCTCGTGTCTACTGTTTCTACTTTACCCACTCTGACTCTATTTACTAAGGTAACCTCGTGTCTACTGTTTCTATTTCACCCACTCTGACTCTATTTACTAAGGTAACCTGGTATCTACTGTTTCTACTTTACCCACTCTGACTCTATTTAGTACGGTAACCTCGTGTCTACTGTTTCTACTTTACCCACTCTGACTCTATTTACTACGGTAACCTCGTATCTACTGTTTCTACTTTACCCACTCTGACTCTATTTACTAAGGTAACCTCGTATCTACTGTTTCTACTTTACCCACTCTGACTCTATTTACTAAGGTAACCTCGTGTCTACTGTTTCTACTTTACCCACTCTGACTCTATTTACTAAGGTAACCTCGTGTCTACTGTTTCTACTTTACCCACTCTGACTCTATTTACTACGGTAACCTCGTGTCTACTGTTTCTACTTTACCCACTCTGACTCTATTTACTAAGGTAACCTCGTGTCTACTGTTTCTACTTTACCCACTCTGACTCTATTTACTACGGTAACCTCGTATCTACTGTTTCTACTTTACCCACTCTGACTCTATTTACTAAGGTAACCTGGTATCTACTGTTTCTACTTTACCCACTCTGACTCTATTTACTAAGGTAACCTCGTATCTACTGTTTCTACTTTACCCACTCTGACTCTATTTACTAAGGTAACCTCGTATCTACTGTTTCTACTTTACCCACTCTGACTCTATTTACTAAGGTAACTTGGTATCTACTGTTTCTACACTACCCACTCTGACTCTATTTACTAAGGTAACCTGGTATCTACTGTTTCTACACTACCCACTCTGACTCTATTTACTAAGGTAACCTGGTATCTACTGTTTCTACTTTACCCACTTTGACTCTATTTACTAAGGTAACCTCGTATCTACTGTTTCTACTTTACCCACTCTGACTCTATTTACTACGGTAACCTCGTATCTACTGTTTCTACTGCTTTACCCACTCTGACTCTATTTACTAAGGTAACCTCGTATCTACTGTTTCTACTTTACCCACTCTGACTCTATTTACTAAGGTAACCTTGTATCTACTGTTTCTACTGCTTTACCCACTCTGACTCTATTTACTAAGGTAACCTGGTATCTACTGTTTCTACTTTACCCACTCTGACTCTATTTACTAAGGTAACCTCGTATCTACTGTTTCTACTTTACCCACTCTGACTCTATTTACTACGGTAACCTCGTATCTACTGTTTCTACTGCTTTACCCACTCTGACTCTATTTACTAAGATAACCTGGTATCTACTGTTTTTACTGCTTTACCCACTCTGACTCTATTTACTAAGGTAACCTCGTATCTCCTGTTTCTACTTTACTCACTCTGACTATTTACTAAGGTAACCTCGTGTCTACTGTTTCTACTTTACCCACTCTGACTCTATTTACTAAGGTAACCTCGTGTCTACTGTTTCTACTTTACCCACTCTGACTCTATTTACTACGGTAACCTCATATCTACTGTTTCTACTTTACCCACTCTGACTCTATTTACTAAGGTAACCTGGTATCTACTGTTTCTATTTCACCCACTCTGACTCTATTTACTAAGGTAACCTGGTATCTACTGTTTCTACTTTACCCACTCTGACTCTATTTAGTACGGTAACCTCGTGTCTACTGTTTCTACTTTACCCACTCTGACTCTATTTACTACGGTAACCTCGTATCTACTGTTTCTACTTTACCCACTCTGACTCTATTTACTAAGGTAACCTCGTATCTACTGTTTCTACTTTACCCACTCTGACTCTATTTACTAAGGTAACCTCGTGTATACTGTTTCTACTTTACCCACTCTGACTCTATTTACTAAGGTAACCTCGTGTCTACTGTTTCTACTTTACCCACTCTAACTCTATTTACTAAGGTAACCTCGTATCTACTGTTTCTACTTTACCCACTCTGACTCTATTTACTAAGGTAACCTCGTATCTACTGTTTCTACTTTACCCACTCTGACTCTATTTACTAAGGTAACCTCGTATCTACTGTTTCTACTTTACCCACTCTGACTCTATTTACTACGGTAACCTCGTATCTACTGTTTCTACTGCTTTACCCACTCTGACTCTATTTACTAAGGTAACCTCGTATCTCCTGTTTCTACTTTACCCACTCTGACTCTATTTACTAAGGTAACCTGGTATCTACTGTTTCTACTGCTTTACCCACTCTGACTCTATTTACTAAGGTAACCTCGTATCTACTGTTTCTACTTTACCCACTCTGACTCTATTTACTACGGTAACCTTGTATCTACTGTTTCTACTTTACCCACTCTGACTCTATTTACTAAGGTAACCTGGTATCTACTGTTTCTACTTTACCCACTCTGAC
This sequence comes from Sebastes fasciatus, assembly GCF_043250625.1. Lineage (NCBI taxonomy): Eukaryota > Metazoa > Chordata > Actinopteri > Perciformes > Sebastidae > Sebastes > Sebastes fasciatus. The sequence continues at coordinate 33,184 of NW_027428182.1, read as the reverse complement.
TCTATTTACTAAGGTAACCTCGTATCTACTGTTTCTACTTTACCCACTCTGACTCTATTTACTACGGTAACCTCGTATCTACTGTTTCTACTTTACTCACTCTGACTCTATTTACTAAGGTAACCTCGTATCTACTGTTTCTACTTTACCCACTCTGACTATTTACTAAGGTAACCTGGTATCTACTGTTTCTACTTTACCCACTCTGACTCTATTTACTACGGTAACCTCGTATCTACTGTTTCTACTGCTTTACCCACTCTGACTCTATTTACTAAGATAACCTGGTATCTACTGTTTTTACTGTTTTACCCACTCTGACTCTATTTACTAAGGTAACCTCGTATCTCCTGTTTCTACTTTACTCACTCTGACTCTATTTACTAAGGTAACCTCGTGTCTACTGTTTCTACTTTACCCACTCTGACTCTATTTACTAAGGTAACCTCGTGTCTACTGTTTCTACTTTACCCACTCTGACTCTATTTACTAAGGTAACCTCGTGTCTACTGTTTCTACTTTACCCACTCTGACTCTATTTACTACGGTAACCTCGTGTCTACTGTTTCTACTTTACCCACTCTGACTCTATTTACTAAGGTAACCTCGTGTCTACTGTTTCTACTTTACCCACTCTGACTCTATTTACTAAGGTAACCTCGTGTCTACTGTTTCTACTTTACCCACTCTGACTCTATTTACTAAGGTAACCTCGTATCTACTGTTTCTACTTTACCCACTCTGACTCTATTTACTAAGGTAACCTCGTATCTACTGTTTCTACTTTACCCACTCTGACTCTATTTACTACGGTAACCTCGTATCTACTGTTTCTACTTTACCCACTCTGACTCTATTTACTAAGGTAACCTCGTATCTACTGTTTCTACTTTACCCACTCTGACTCTATTTACTAAGGTAACCTCGTATCTACTGTTTCTACTTTACCCACTCTGACTCTATTTACTACGGTAACCTCGTATCTACTGTTTCTACTTTACCCACTCTGACTCTATTTACTAAGGTAACCTGGTATCTACTGTTTCTACTTTACCCACTCTGACTCTATTTACTAAGGTAACCTCGTATCTACTGTTTCTACTTTACCCACTCTGACTCTATTTACTACGGTAACCTCGTATCTACTGTTTCTACTTTACTCACTCTGACTCTATTTACTAAGGTAACCTCGTATCTACTGTTTCTACTTTACCCACTCTGACTATTTACTAAGGTAACCTGGTATCTACTGTTTCTACTTTACCCACTCTGACTCTATTTACTACGGTAACCTCGTATCTACTGTTTCTACTGCTTTACCCACTCTGACTCTATTTACTAAGATAACCTGGTATCTACTGTTTTTACTGTTTTACCCACTCTGACTCTATTTACTAAGGTAACCTCGTATCTCCTGTTTCTACTTTACTCACTCTGACTCTATTTACTAAGGTAACCTCGTATCTCCTGTTTCTACTTTACTCACTCTGACTCTATTTACTAAGGTAACCTCGTGTCTACTGTTTCTACTTTACCCACTCTGACTCTATTTACTAAGGTAACCTCGTGTCTACTGTTTCTACTTTACCCACTCTGACTCTATTTACTAAGGTAACCTCGTGTCTACTGTTTCTACTTTACCCACTCTGACTCTATTTACTACGGTAACCTCGTGTCTACTGTTTCTACTTTACCCACTCTGACTCTATTTACTAAGGTAACCTCGTGTCTACTGTTTCTACTTTACCCACTCTGACTCTATTTACTAAGGTAACCTCGTGTCTACTGTTTCTACTTTACCCACTCTGACTCTATTTACTAAGGTAACCTCGTATCTACTGTTTCTACTTTACCCACTCTGACTCTATTTACTACGGTAACCTCATATCTACTGTTTCTACTTTACCCACTCTGACTCTATTTACTAAGGTAACCTCGTATCTACTGTTTCTACTTTACCCACTCTGACTCTATTTACTAAGGTAACCTCGTGTCTACTGTTTCTACTTTACCCACTCTGACTCTATTTACTAAGGTAACCTCGTGTCTACTGTTTCTACTTTACCCACTCTGACTCTATTTACTAAGGTAACCTCGTATCTACTGTTTCTACTTTACCCACTCTGACTCTATTTACTACGGTAACCTCGTATCTACTGTTTCTACTTTACTCACTCTGACTCTATTTACTAAGGTAACCTCGTATCTACTGTTTCTACTTTACCCACTCTGACTATTTACTAAGGTAACCTGGTATCTACTGTTTCTACTTTACCCACTCTGACTCTATTTACTACGGTAACCTCGTATCTACTGTTTCTACTGCTTTACCCACTCTGACTCTATTTACTAAGATAACCTGGTATCTACTGTTTTTACTGTTTTACCCACTCTGACTCTATTTACTAAGGTAACCTCGTATCTCCTGTTTCTACTTTACTCACTCTGACTCTATTTACTAAGGTAACCTCGTATCTCCTGTTTCTACTTTACTCACTCTGACTCTATTTACTAAGGTAACCTCGTGTCTACTGTTTCTACTTTACCCACTCTGACTCTATTTACTAAGGTAACCTCGTGTCTACTGTTTCTACTTTACCCACTCTGACTCTATTTACTAAGGTAACCTCGTGTCTACTGTTTCTACTTTACCCACTCTGACTCTATTTACTACGGTAACCTCGTATCTACTGTTTCTACTTTACCCACTCTGACTCTATTTACTACGGTAACCTCGTATCTACTGTTTCTACTGCTTTACCCACTCTGACTCTATTTACTAAGGTAACCTCGTATCTACTGTTTCTACTTTACCCACTCTGACTCTATTTACTAAGGTAACCTCGTGTCTACTGTTTCTACTTTACCCACTCTGACTCTATTTACTAAGGTAACCTCGTGTCTACTGTTTCTACTTTACCCACTCTGACTCTATTTACTACGGTAACCTCGTGTCTACTGTTTCTACTTTACCCACTCTGACTCTATTTACTAAGGTAACCTCGTGTCTACTGTTTCTACTTTACCCACTCTGACTCTATTTACTAAGGTAACCTCGTGTCTACTGTTTCTACTTTACCCACTCTGACTCTATTTACTAAGGTAACCTCGTATCTACTGTTTCTACTTTACCCACTCTGACTCTATTTACTACGGTAACCTCATATCTACTGTTTCTACTTTACCCACTCTGACTCTATTTACTAAGGTAACCTCGTATCTACTGTTTCTACTTTACCCACTCTGACTCTATTTACTAAGGTAACCTCGTGTCTACTGTTTCTACTTTACCCACTCTGACTCTATTTACTAAGGTAACCTCGTGTCTACTGTTTCTACTTTACCCACTCTGACTCTATTTACTAAGGTAACCTCGTATCTACTGTTTCTACTTTACCCACTCTGACTCTATTTACTACGGTAACCTCGTATCTACTGTTTCTACTTTACTCACTCTGACTCTATTTACTAAGGTAACCTCGTATCTACTGTTTCTACTTTACCCACTCTGACTATTTACTAAGGTAACCTGGTATCTACTGTTTCTACTTTACCCACTCTGACTCTATTTACTACGGTAACCTCGTATCTACTGTTTCTACTGCTTTACCCACTCTGACTCTATTTACTAAGATAACCTGGTATCTACTGTTTTTACTGTTTTACCCACTCTGACTCTATTTACTAAGGTAACCTCGTATCTCCTGTTTCTACTTTACTCACTCTGACTCTATTTACTAAGGTAACCTCGTATCTCCTGTTTCTACTTTACTCACTCTGACTCTATTTACTAAGGTAACCTCGTGTCTACTGTTTCTACTTTACCCACTCTGACTCTATTTACTAAGGTAACCTCGTGTCTACTGTTTCTACTTTACCCACTCTGACTCTATTTACTAAGGTAACCTCGTGTCTACTGTTTCTACTTTACCCACTCTGACTCTATTTACTACGGTAACCTCGTATCTACTGTTTCTACTTTACCCACTCTGACTCTATTTACTACGGTAACCTCGTATCTACTGTTTCTACTGCTTTACCCACTCTGACTCTATTTACTAAGGTAACCTCGTATCTACTGTTTCTACTTTACCCACTCTGACTCTATTTACTAAGGTAACCTGGTATCTACTGTTTCTACTGCTTTACCCACTCTGACTCTATTTACTAAGGTAACCTGGTATCTACTGTTTCTACTTTACCCACTCTGACTCTATTTACTAAGGTAACCTCGTATCTACTGTTTCTACTTTACCCACTCTGACTCTATTTACTAAGGTAACCTCGTATCTACTGTTTCTACTTTACCCACTCTGACTCTATTTACTAAGGTAACCTGGTATCTACTGTTTCTACTTTACCCACTCTGACTCTATTTACTAAGGTAACCTCGTATCTACTGTTTCTACTTTACCCACTCTGACTCTATTTACTAAGGTAACCTCGTATCTACTGTTTCTACTTTACCCACTCTGACTCTATTTACTAAGGTAACTTGGTATCTACTGTTTCTACACTACCCACTCTGACTCTATTTACTAAGGTAACCTCGTGTCTACTGTTTCTACTTTACCCACTCTGACTCTATTTACTAAGGTAACCTCGTGTCTACTGTTTCTACTTTACCCACTCTGACTCTATTTACTAAGGTAACCTCGTGTCTACTGTTTCTACTTTACCCACTCTGACTCTATTTACTAAGGTAACCTCGTGTCTACTGTTTCTACTTTACCCACTCTGACTCTATTTACTAAGGTAACCTCGTGTCTACTGTTTCTACTTTACCCACTCTGACTCTATTTACTAAGGTAACCTCGTATCTACTGTTTCTACTTTACCCACTCTGACTCTATTTACTACGGTAACCTCATATCTACTGTTTCTACTTTACCCACTCTGACTCTATTTACTAAGGTAACCTCGTATCTACTGTTTCTACTTTACCCACTCTGACTCTATTTACTAAGGTAACCTCGTGTCTACTGTTTCTACTTTACCCACTCTGACTCTATTTACTAAGGTAACCTCGTGTCTACTGTTTCTATTTCACCCACTCTGACTCTATTTACTAAGGTAACCTGGTATCTACTGTTTCTACTTTACCCACTCTGACTCTATTTACTAAGGTAACCTCGTGTCTACTGTTTCTACTTTACCCACTCTGACTCTATTTACTAAGGTAACCTCGTGTCTACTGTTTCTACTTTACCCACTCTGACTCTATTTACTACGGTAACCTCGTGTCTACTGTTTCTACTTTACCCACTCTGACTCTATTTACTAAGGTAACCTCGTGTCTACTGTTTCTACTTTACCCACTCTGACTCTATTTACTAAGGTAACCTCGTGTCTACTGTTTCTACTTTACCCACTCTGACTCTATTTACTACGGTAACCTCGTGTCTACTGTTTCTACTTTACCCACTCTGACTCTATTTACTAAGGTAACCTCGTGTCTACTGTTTCTACTTTACCCACTCTGACTCTATTTACTACGGTAACCTCGTATCTACTGTTTCTACTTTACCCACTCTGACTCTATTTACTAAGGTAACCTGGTATCTACTGTTTCTACTTTACCCACTCTGACTCTATTTACTAAGGTAACCTCGTATCTACTGTTTCTACTTTACCCACTCTGACTCTATTTACTAAGGTAACCTCGTATCTACTGTTTCTACTTTACCCACTCTGACTCTATTTACTAAGGTAACTTGGTATCTACTGTTTCTACACTACCCACTCTGACTCTATTTACTAAGGTAACCTGGTATCTACTGTTTCTACACTACCCACTCTGACTCTATTTACTAAGGTAACCTGGTATCTACTGTTTCTACTTTACCCACTTTGACTCTATTTACTAAGGTAACCTCGTATCTACTGTTTCTACTTTACCCACTCTGACTCTATTTACTACGGTAACCTCGTATCTACTGTTTCTACTGCTTTACCCACTCTGACTCTATTTACTAAGGTAACCTCGTATCTACTGTTTCTACTTTACCCACTCTGACTCTATTTACTAAGGTAACCTGGTATCTACTGTTTCTACTGCTTTACCCACTCTGACTCTATTTACTAAGGTAACCTGGTATCTACTGTTTCTACTTTACCCACTCTGACTCTATTTACTAAGGTAACCTGGTATCTACTGTTTCTACTTTACCCACTCTGACTCTATTTAGTACGGTAACCTCGTGTCTACTGTTTCTACTTTACCCACTCTGACTCTATTTACTACGGTAACCTCGTATCTACTGTTTCTACTTTACCCACTCTGACTCTATTTACTAAGGTAACCTCGTATCTACTGTTTCTACTTTACCCACTCTGACTCTATTTACTAAGGTAACCTCGTGTATACTGTTTCTACTTTACCCACTCTGACTCTATTTACTAAGGTAACCTCGTGTCTACTGTTTCTACTTTACCCACTCTAACTCTATTTACTAAGGTAACCTCGTATCTACTGTTTCTACTTTACCCACTCTGACTCTATTTACTAAGGTAACCTCGTATCTACTGTTTCTACTTTACCCACTCTGACTCTATTTACTAAGGTAACCTCGTATCTACTGTTTCTACTTTACCCACTCTGACTCTATTTACTACGGTAACCTCGTATCTACTGTTTCTACTTTACCCACTCTGACTCTATTTACTAAGGTAACCTCGTATCTACTGTTTCTACTTTACCCACTCTGACTCTATTTACTAAGGTAACCTCGTATCTACTGTTTCTACTTTACCCACTCTGACTCTATTTACTACGGTAACCTTGTATCTACTGTTTCTACTTTACCCACTCTGACTCTATTTACTAAGGTAACCTGGTATCTACTGTTTCTACTTTACCCACTCTGACTCTATTTACTAAGGTAACCTCGTATCTACTGTTTCTACTTTACCCACTCTGACTCTATTTACTACGGTAACCTCGTATCTACTGTTTCTACTTTACTCACTCTGACTCTATTTACTAAGGTAACCTCGTATCTACTGTTTCTACTTTACCCACTCTGACTATTTACTAAGGTAACCTGGTATCTACTGTTTCTACTTTACCCACTCTGACTATTTACTAAGGTAACCTGGTATCTACTGTTTCTACTTTACCCACTCTGACTCTATTTACTACGGTAACCTCGTATCTACTGTTTCTACTGCTTTACCCACTCTGACTCTATTTACTAAGATAACCTGGTATCTACTGTTTTTACTGTTTTACCCACTCTGACTCTATTTACTAAGGTAACCTCGTATCTCCTGTTTCTACTTTACTCACTCTGACTCTATTTACTAAGGTAACCTCGTGTCTACTGTTTCTACTTTACCCACTCTGACTCTATTTACTAAGGTAACCTCGTGTCTACTGTTTCTACTTTACCCACTCTGACTCTATTTACTAAGGTAACCTCGTGTCTACTGTTTCTACTTTACCCACTCTGACTCTATTTACTACGGTAACCTCGTGTCTACTGTTTCTACTTTACCCACTCTGACTCTATTTACTAAGGTAACCTCGTGTCTACTGTTTCTACTTTACCCACTCTGACTCTATTTACTAAGGTAACCTCGTGTCTACTGTTTCTACTTTACCCACTCTGACTCTATTTACTAAGGTAACCTCGTATCTACTGTTTCTACTTTACCCACTCTGACTCTATTTACTAAGGTAACCTCGTATCTACTGTTTCTACTTTACCCACTCTGACTCTATTTACTACGGTAACCTCGTATCTACTGTTTCTACTTTACCCACTCTGACTCTATTTACTAAGGTAACCTCGTATCTACTGTTTCTACTTTACCCACTCTGACTCTATTTACTAAGGTAACCTCGTATCTACTGTTTCTACTTTACCCACTCTGACTCTATTTACTACGGTAACCTCGTATCTACTGTTTCTACTTTACCCACTCTGACTCTATTTACTAAGGTAACCTGGTATCTACTGTTTCTACTTTACCCACTCTGACTCTATTTACTAAGGTAACCTCGTATCTACTGTTTCTACTTTACCCACTCTGACTCTATTTACTACGGTAACCTCGTATCTACTGTTTCTACTTTACTCACTCTGACTCTATTTACTAAGGTAACCTCGTATCTACTGTTTCTACTTTACCCACTCTGACTATTTACTAAGGTAACCTGGTATCTACTGTTTCTACTTTACCCACTCTGACTCTATTTACTACGGTAACCTCGTATCTACTGTTTCTACTGCTTTACCCACTCTGACTCTATTTACTAAGATAACCTGGTATCTACTGTTTTTACTGTTTTACCCACTCTGACTCTATTTACTAAGGTAACCTCGTATCTCCTGTTTCTACTTTACTCACTCTGACTCTATTTACTAAGGTAACCTCGTATCTCCTGTTTCTACTTTACTCACTCTGACTCTATTTACTAAGGTAACCTCGTGTCTACTGTTTCTACTTTACCCACTCTGACTCTATTTACTAAGGTAACCTCGTGTCTACTGTTTCTACTTTACCCACTCTGACTCTATTTACTAAGGTAACCTCGTGTCTACTGTTTCTACTTTACCCACTCTGACTCTATTTACTACGGTAACCTCGTGTCTACTGTTTCTACTTTACCCACTCTGACTCTATTTACTAAGGTAACCTCGTGTCTACTGTTTCTACTTTACCCACTCTGACTCTATTTACTAAGGTAACCTCGTGTCTACTGTTTCTACTTTACCCACTCTGACTCTATTTACTACGGTAACCTCGTATCTACTGTTTCTACTTTACCCACTCTGACTCTATTTACTACGGTAACCTCATATCTACTGTTTCTACTTTACCCACTCTGACTCTATTTACTAAGGTAACCTCGTATCTACTGTTTCTACTTTACCCACTCTGACTCTATTTACTAAGGTAACCTCGTGTCTACTGTTTCTACTTTACCCACTCTGACTCTATTTACTAAGGTAACCTCGTGTCTACTGTTTCTACTTTACCCACTCTGACTCTATTTACTAAGGTAACCTCGTATCTACTGTTTCTACTTTACCCACTCTGACTCTATTTACTACGGTAACCTCGTATCTACTGTTTCTACTTTACTCACTCTGACTCTATTTACTACGGTAACCTCGTATCTACTGTTTCTACTGCTTTACCCACTCTGACTCTATTTACTAAGATAACCTGGTATCTACTGTTTTTACTGTTTTACCCACTCTGACTCTATTTACTAAGGTAACCTCGTATCTCCTGTTTCTACTTTACTCACTCTGACTCTATTTACTAAGGTAACCTCGTATCTCCTGTTTCTACTTTACTCACTCTGACTCTATTTACTAAGGTAACCTCGTGTCTACTGTTTCTACTTTACCCACTCTGACTCTATTTACTAAGGTAACCTCGTGTCTACTGTTTCTACTTTACCCACTCTGACTCTATTTACTAAGGTAACCTCGTGTCTACTGTTTCTACTTTACCCACTCTGACTCTATTTACTACGGTAACCTCGTATCTACTGTTTCTACTTTACCCACTCTGACTCTATTTACTACGGTAACCTCGTATCTACTGTTTCTACTGCTTTACCCACTCTGACTCTATTTACTAAGGTAACCTCGTATCTACTGTTTCTACTTTACCCACTCTGACTCTATTTACTAAGGTAACCTGGTATCTACTGTTTCTACTGCTTTACCCACTCTGACTCTATTTACTAAGGTAACCTGGTATCTACTGTTTCTACTTTACCCACTCTGACTCTATTTACTAAGGTAACCTCGTATCTACTGTTTCTACTTTACCCACTCTGACTCTATTTACTAAGGTAACCTCGTATCTACTGTTTCTACTTTACCCACTCTGACTCTATTTACTAAGGTAACCTGGTATCTACTGTTTCTACTTTACCCACTCTGACTCTATTTACTAAGGTAACCTCGTATCTACTGTTTCTACTTTACCCACTCTGACTCTATTTACTAAGGTAACCTCGTATCTACTGTTTCTACTTTACCCACTCTGACTCTATTTACTAAGGTAACTTGGTATCTACTGTTTCTACACTACCCACTCTGACTCTATTTACTAAGGTAACCTCGTGTCTACTGTTTCTACTTTACCCACTCTGACTCTATTTACTAAGGTAACCTCGTGTCTACTGTTTCTACTTTACCCACTCTGACTCTATTTACTAAGGTAACCTCGTGTCTACTGTTTCTACTTTACCCACTCTGACTCTATTTACTAAGGTAACCTCGTGTCTACTGTTTCTACTTTACCCACTCTGACTCTATTTACTAAGGTAACCTCGTGTCTACTGTTTCTACTTTACCCACTCTGACTCTATTTACTAAGGTAACCTCGTATCTACTGTTTCTACTTTACCCACTCTGACTCTATTTACTACGGTAACCTCATATCTACTGTTTCTACTTTACCCACTCTGACTCTATTTACTAAGGTAACCTCGTATCTACTGTTTCTACTTTACCCACTCTGACTCTATTTACTAAGGTAACCTCGTGTCTACTGTTTCTACTTTACCCACTCTGACTCTATTTACTAAGGTAACCTCGTGTCTACTGTTTCTATTTCACCCACTCTGACTCTATTTACTAAGGTAACCTGGTATCTACTGTTTCTACTTTACCCACTCTGACTCTATTTAGTACGGTAACCTCGTGTCTACTGTTTCTACTTTACCCACTCTGACTCTATTTACTACGGTAACCTCGTATCTACTGTTTCTACTTTACCCACTCTGACTCTATTTACTAAGGTAACCTCGTATCTACTGTTTCTACTTTACCCACTCTGACTCTATTTACTAAGGTAACCTCGTGTCTACTGTTTCTACTTTACCCACTCTGACTCTATTTACTAAGGTAACCTCGTGTCTACTGTTTCTACTTTACCCACTCTGACTCTATTTACTACGGTAACCTCGTGTCTACTGTTTCTACTTTACCCACTCTGACTCTATTTACTAAGGTAACCTCGTGTCTACTGTTTCTACTTTACCCACTCTGACTCTATTTACTACGGTAACCTCGTATCTACTGTTTCTACTTTACCCACTCTGACTCTATTTACTAAGGTAACCTGGTATCTACTGTTTCTACTTTACCCACTCTGACTATATTTACTAAGGTAACCTCGTATCTACTGTTTCTACTTTACCCACTCTGACTCTATTTACTAAGGTAACCTCGTATCTACTGTTTCTACTTTACCCACTCTGACTCTATTTACTAAGGTAACTTGGTATCTACTGTTTCTACACTACCCACTCTGACTCTATTTACTAAGGTAACCTGGTATCTACTGTTTCTACACTACCCACTCTGACTCTATTTACTAAGGTAACCTGGTATCTACTGTTTCTACTTTACCCACTTTGACTCTATTTACTAAGGTAACCTCGTATCTACTGTTTCTACTTTACCCACTCTGACTCTATTTACTACGGTAACCTCGTATCTACTGTTTCTACTGCTTTACCCACTCTGACTCTATTTACTAAGGTAACCTCGTATCTACTGTTTCTACTTTACCCACTCTGACTCTATTTACTAAGGTAACCTGGTATCTACTGTTTCTACTGCTTTACCCACTCTGACTCTATTTACTAAGGTAACCTGGTATCTACTGTTTCTACTTTACCCACTCTGACTCTATTTACTAAGGTAACCTCGTATCTACTGTTTCTACTTTACCCACTCTGACTCTATTTACTAAGGTAACCTCGTATCTACTGTTTCTACTTTACCCACTCTGACTCTATTTACTAAGGTAACCTGGTATCTACTGTTTCTACTTTACCCACTCTGACTCTATTTACTAAGGTAACCTCGTATCTACTGTTTCTACTTTACCCACTCTGACTCTATTTACTAAGGTAACCTCGTATCTACTGTTTCTACTTTACCCACTCTGACTCTATTTACTAAGGTAACTTGGTATCTACTGTTTCTACACTACCCACTCTGACTCTATTTACTAAGGTAACCTCGTATCTACTGTTTCTACTTTACCCACTCTGACTCTATTTACTAAGGTAACCTCGTATCTACTGTTTCTACTGCTTTACCCACTTTGACTCTATTTACTAAGGTAACCTGGTATCTACTGTTTCTACTTTACCCACTTTGACTCTATTTACTAAGGTAACCTCGTATCTACTGTTTCTACTTTACCCACTCTGACTCTATTTACTACGGTAACCTCATATCTATTGTTTCTACTGCTTTACCCACTCTGACTCTATTTACTACGGTAACCTCGTATCTCCTGTTTCTACTTTACCCACTCTGACTCTATTTACTACGGTAACCTCGTATCTACTGTTTCTACTGCTTTACCCACTCTGACTCTATTTACTTAGGTAACCTCGTATCTCCTGTTTCTACTTTACCCACTCTGACTCTATTTACTACGGTAACCTTGTATCTATTGTTTCTACTACTTTACCCACTTTGACTCTATTTACTAAGGTAACCTCGTATCTATTGTTTCTACTGCTTTACCCACTCTGACTATTTACTAAGGTAACCTGGTATCTACTGTTTCTACTTTACCCACTCTGACTCTATTTACTAAGGTAACCTCGTATCTACTGTTTCTACTTTACCCACTCTGACTCTATTTACTAAGGTAACCTCGTATCTACTGTTTCTACTTTACCCACTCTGACTCTATTTACTAAGGTAACCTGGTATCTACTGTTTCTACTTTACCCACTCTGACTCTATTTACTAAGGTAACCTCGTATCTACTGTTTCTACTTTACCCACTCTGACTCTATTTACTAAGGTAACTTGGTATCTACTGTTTCTACACTACCCACTCTGACTCTATTTACTAAGGTAACCTCGTATCTACTGTTTCTACTTTACCCACTCTGATTCTATTTACTAAGGTAACCTCGTATCTACTGTTTCTACTGCTTTACCCACTTTGACTCTATTTACTAAGGTAACCTGGTATCTACTGTTTCTACTTTACCCACTTTGACTCTATTTACTAAGGTAACCTCGTATCTACTGTTTCTACTTTACCCACTCTGACTCTATTTACTACGGTAACCTCGTATCTATTGTTTCTACTGCTTTACCCACTCTGACTCTATTTACTACGGTAACCTCGTATCTCCTGTTTCTACTTTACCCACTCTGACTCTATTTACTACGGTAACCTCGTATCTATTGTTTCTACTGCTTTACCCACTCTGACTCTATTTACTAAGGTAACCTGGTATCTACTGTTTCTACTTTACCCACTCTGACTCTATTTACTACGGTAACCTCGTATCTATTGTTTCTACTGCTTTACCCACTCTGACTCTATTTACTAAGGTAACCTGGTATCTACTGTTTCTACTTTACCCACTCTGACTATTTACAACGGTAACCTCGTATCTACTGTTTCTACTTTACCCACTCTGACTCTATTTACTAAGGTAACCTGGTATCTACTGTTTCTACTTTACCCACTCTGACTCTATTTAGTACGGTAACCTCGTATCTACTGTTTCTACTGCTTTACCCACTCTGACTCTATTTACTAAGGTAACCTCGTATCTATTGTTTCTACTGCTTTACCCACTCTGACTCTATTTACTAAGGTAACCTCGTATCTCCTGTTTCTACTTTACCCACTCTGACTCTATTTATTAAGGTAACCTCGTATCTACTGTTTCTACTTTACCCACTCTGACTCTATTTACTAAGGTAACCTGGTATCTACTGTTTCTACTTTACCCACTCTGACTCTATTTACTACGGTAACCTCGTATCTACTGTTTCTACTGCTTTACCCACTTTGACTCTATTTACTAAGGTAACCTGGTATCTACTGTTTCTACTGCTCTACCCACTTTGACTATTTACTAAGGTAACCTGGTATCTACTGTTTCTACTGCTTTACCCACTCTGACTCTATTTACTAAGGTAACCTGGTATCTACTGTTTCTACTTTACCCACTCTGACTCTATTTACTTAGGTAACCTGGTATCTACTGTTTCTACTTTTCCCACTCTGACTCTATTTACTACGGTAACCTCGTATCTACTGTTTCTACTGCTTTACCCACTCTGACTCTATTTACTAAGATAACCTGGTATCTACTGTTTTTACTGCTTTACCCACTCTGACTCTATTTACTAAGGTAACCTCGTATCTCCTGTTTCTACTTTACTCACTCTGACTCTATTTACTAAGGTAACCTCGTGTCTACTGTTTCTACTTTACCCACTCTGACTCTATTTACTATGGTAACCTCGTATCTACTGTTTCTACTTTACCCACTTTGACTCTATTTACTAAGGTAACCTCGTATCTACTGTTTCTACTTTACCCACTCTGACTCTATTTACTAAGGTAACCTCGTATCTACTGTTTCTACTTTACCCACTCTGACTCTATTTACTAAGGTAACTTGGTATCTACTGTTTCTACACTACCCACTCTGACTCTATTTACTAAGGTAACCTCGTATCTACTGTTTCTACTTTACCCACTCTGATTCTATTTACTAAGGTAACCTCGTATCTACTGTTTCTACTGCTTTACCCACTTTGACTCTATTTACTAAGGTAACCTGGTATCTACTGTTTCTACTTTACCCACTTTGACTCTATTTACTAAGGTAACCTCGTATCTACTGTTTCTACTTTACCCACTCTGACTCTATTTACTACGGTAACCTCGTATCTATTGTTTCTACTGCTTTACCCACTCTGACTCTATTTACTACGGTAACCTCGTATCTCCTGTTTCTACTTTACCCACTCTGACTCTATTTACTACGGTAACCTCGTATCTATTGTTTCTACTGCTTTACCCACTCTGACTCTATTTACTAAGGTAACCTGGTATCTACTGTTTCTACTTTACCCACTCTGACTCTATTTACTACGGTAACCTCGTATCTATTGTTTCTACTGCTTTACCCACTCTGACTCTATTTACTAAGGTAACCTGGTATCTACTGTTTCTACTTTACCCACTCTGACTATTTACAATGGTAACCTCGTATCTACTGTTTCTACTTTACCCACTCTGACTCTATTTACTAAGGTAACCTGGTATCTACTGTTTCTACTTTACCCACTCTGACTCTATTTAGTACGGTAACCTCGTATCTACTGTTTCTACTGCTTTACCCACTCTGACTCTATTTACTAAGGTAACCTCGTATCTATTGTTTCTACTGCTTTACCCACTCTGACTCTATTTACTAAGGTAACCTCGTATCTCCTGTTTTTACTTTACCCACTCTGACTCTATTTATTAAGGTAACCTCGTATCTACTGTTTCTACTTTACCCACTCTGACTCTATTTACTAAGGTAACCTGGTATCTACTGTTTCTACTTTACCCACTCTGACTCTATTTACTACGGTAACCTCGTATCTACTGTTTCTACTGCTTTACCCACTTTGACTCTATTTACTAAGGTAACCTGGTATCTACTGTTTCTACTGCTCTACCCACTTTGACTATTTACTAAGGTAACCTGGTATCTACTGTTTCTACTGCTTTACCCACTCTGACTCTATTTACTAAGGTAACCTGGTATCTACTGTTTCTACTTTACCCACTCTGACTCTATTTACTTAGGTAACCTGGTATCTACTGTTTCTACTTTTCCCACTCTGACTCTATTTACTACGGTAACCTCGTATCTACTGTTTCTACTTTACCCACTCTGACTCTATTTACTAAGATAACCTGGTATCTACTGTTTTTACTGCTTTACCCACTCTGACTCTATTTACTAAGGTAACCTCGTATCTCCTGTTTCTACTTTACTCACTCTGACTCTATTTACTAAGGTAACCTCGTGTCTACTGTTTCTACTTTACCCACTCTGACTCTATTTACTATGGTAACCTCGTATCTACTGTTTCTACTTTACCCACTTTGACTCTATTTACTAAGGTAACCTCGTATCTACTGTTTCTACTTTACCCACTCTGACTCTATTTACTACGGTAACCTCGTATCTACTGTTTCTACTGCTTTACCCACTCTGACTCTATTTACTAAGGTAACCTCGTATCTACTGTTTCTACTTTACCCACTCTGACTCTATTTACTAAGGTAACCTGGTATCTACTGTTTCTACTGCTTTACCCACTCTGACTCTATTTACTAAGGTAACCTGGTATCTACTGTTTCTACTTTACCCACTCTGACTCTATTTACTAAGGTAACCTCGTATCTACTGTTTCTACTTTACCCACTCTGACTCTATTTACTAAGGTAACCTCGTATCTACTGTTTCTACTTTACCCACTCTGACTCTATTTACTAAGGTAACCTGGTATCTACTGTTTCTACTTTACCCACTCTGACTCTATTTACTAAGGTAACCTCGTATCTACTGTTTCTACTTTACCCACTCTGACTCTATTTACTAAGGTAACCTCGTATCTACTGTTTCTACTTTACCCACTCTGACTCTATTTACTAAGGTAACCTCGTATCTACTGTTTCTACTTTACCCACTCTGACTCTATTTACTAAGGTAACTTGGTATCTACTGTTTCTACACTACCCACTCTGACTCTATTTACTAAGGTAACCTCGTATCTACTGTTTCTACTTTACCCACTCTGACTCTATTTACTAAGGTAACCTCGTATCTACTGTTTCTACTGCTTTACCCACTTTGACTCTATTTACTAAGGTAACCTGGTATCTACTGTTTCTACTTTACCCACTCTGACTCTATTTACTAAGGTAACCTCGTATCTCCTGTTTCTACTTTACTCACTCTGACTCTATTTACTAAGGTAACCTCGTATCTCCTGTTTCTACTTTACTCACTCTGACTCTATTTACTAAGGTAACCTCGTGTCTACTGTTTCTACTTTACCCACTCTGACTCTATTTACTAAGGTAACCTCGTGTCTACTGTTTCTACTGCTTTACCCACTCTGACTCTATTTACTAAGGTAACCTGGTATCTACTGTTTCTACTTTACCCACTCTGACTCTATTTACTAAGGTAACCTCGTATCTCCTGTTTCTACTTTACTCACTCTGACTCTATTTACTAAGGTAACCTCGTATCTCCTGTTTCTACTTTACTCACTCTGACTCTATTTACTAAGGTAACCTCGTGTCTACTGTTTCTACTTTACCCACTCTGACTCTATTTACTAAGGTAACCTCGTGTGTACTGTTTCTACTTTACCCACTCTGACTCTATTTACTAAGGTAACCTCGTATCTACTGTTTCTACTTTACCCACTCTGACTCTATTTACTAAGGTAACCTCGTGTCTACTGTTTCTACTTTACCCACTCTGACTCTATTTACTAAGGTAACCTCGTGTCTACTGTTTCTACTTTACCCACTCTGACTCTATTTACTACGGTAACCTCGTGTCTACTGTTTCTACTTTACCCACTCTGACTCTATTTACTAAGGTAACCTCGTATCTACTGTTTCTACTTTACCCACTCTGATTCTATTTACTAAGGTAACCTCGTATCTACTGTTTCTACTGCTTTACCCACTTTGACTCTATTTACTAAGGTAACCTGGTATCTACTGTTTCTACTTTACCCACTTTGACTCTATTTACTAAGGTAACCTCGTATCTACTGTTTCTACTTTACCCACTCTGACTCTATTTACTACGGTAACCTCGTATCTATTGTTTCTACTGCTTTACCCACTCTGACTCTATTTACTACGGTAACCTCGTATCTCCTGTTTCTACTTTACCCACTCTGACTCTATTTACTACGGTAACCTCGTATCTATTGTTTCTACTGCTTTACCCACTCTGACTCTATTTACTAAGGTAACCTGGTATCTACTGTTTCTACTTTACCCACTCTGACTCTATTTACTACGGTAACCTCGTATCTATTGTTTCTACTGCTTTACCCACTCTGACTCTATTTACTAAGGTAACCTGGTATCTACTGTTTCTACTTTACCCACTCTGACTATTTACAACGGTAACCTCGTATCTACTGTTTCTACTTTACCCACTCTGACTCTATTTACTAAGGTAACCTGGTATCTACTGTTTCTACTTTACCCACTCTGACTCTATTTAGTACGGTAACCTCGTATCTACTGTTTCTACTGCTTTACCCACTCTGACTCTATTTACTAAGGTAACCTCGTATCTACTGTTTCTACTGCTTTACCCACTCTGACTCTATTTACTAAGGTAACCTCGTATCTCCTGTTTCTACTTTACCCACTCTGACTCTATTTATTAAGGTAACCTCGTATCTACTGTTTCTACTTTACCCACTCTGACTCTATTTACTAAGGTAACCTGGTATCTACTGTTTCTACTTTACCCACTCTGACTCTATTTACTACGGTAACCTCGTATCTACTGTTTCTACTGCTTTACCCACTTTGACTCTATTTACTAAGGTAACCTGGTATCTACTGTTTCTACTGCTCTACCCACTTTGACTATTTACTAAGGTAACCTGGTATCTACTGTTTCTACTGCTTTACCCACTCTGACTCTATTTACTAAGGTAACCTGGTATCTACTGTTTCTACTTTACCCACTCTGACTCTATTTACTTAGGTAACCTGGTATCTACTGTTTCTACTTTTCCCACTCTGACTCTATTTACTACGGTAACCTCGTATCTACTGTTTCTACTGCTTTACCCACTCTGACTCTATTTACTAAGGTAACCTCGTATCTACTGTTTCTACTTTACCCACTCTGACTCTATTTACTAAGGTAACCTGGTATCTACTGTTTCTACTGCTTTACCCACTCTGACTCTATTTACTAAGGTAACCTCGTATCTACTGTTTCTACTGCTTTACCCACTTTGATTCTATTTACTAAGGTAACCTGGTATCTACTGTTTCTACTTTACCCACTTTGACTCTATTTACTAAGGTAACCTCGTATCTACTGTTTCTACTTTACCCACTCTGACTCTATTTACTACGGTAACCTCGTATCTATTGTTTCTACTGCTTTACCCACTCTGACTCTATTTACTAAGGTAACCTGGTATCTACTGTTTCTACTTTACCCACTCTGACTCTATTTACTAAGGTAACCTGGTATCTACTGTTTCTACTTTACCCACTCTGACTCTATTTACTACGGTAACCTCGTATCTATTGTTTCTACTGCTTTACCCACTCTGACTCTATTTACTAAGGTAACCTGGTATCTACTGTTTCTACTTTACCCACTCTGACTATTTACAACGGTAACCTCGTATCTACTGTTTCTACTTTACCCACTCTGACTCTATTTACTAAGGTAACCTGGTATCTACTGTTTCTACTTTACCCACTCTGACTCTATTTAGTACGGTAACCTCGTATCTACTGTTTCTACTGTTTTACCCACTCTGACTCTATTTACTAAGGTAACCTCGTATCTACTGTTTCTACTGCTTTACCCACTTTGACTCTATTTACTAAGGTAACCTGGTATCTACTGTTTCTACTTTACCCACTTTGACTCTATTTACTAAGGTAACCTCGTATCTACTGTTTCTACTTTACCCACTCTGACTCTATTTACTACGGTAACCTCGTATCTATTGTTTCTACTGCTTTACCCACTCTGACTCTATTTACTACGGTAACCTCGTATCTCCTGTTTCTACTTTACCCACTCTGACTCTATTTACTACGGTAACCTCGTATCTATTGTTTCTACTGCTTTACCCACTCTGACTCTATTTACTAAGGTAACCTGGTATCTACTGTTTCTACTGCTTTACCCACTCTGACTCTATTTACTAAGGTAACCTCGTATCTACTGTTTCTACTGCTTTACCCACTTTGACTCTATTTACTAAGGTAACCTGGTATCTACTGTTTCTACTTTACCCACTTTGACTCTATTTACTAAGGTAACCTCGTATCTACTGTTTCTACTTTACCCACTCTGACTCTATTTACTACGGTAACCTCGTATCTATTGTTTCTACTGCTTTACCCACTCTGACTCTATTTACTACGGTAACCTCGTATCTACTGTTTCTACTTTACCCACTCTGACTCTATTTACTAAGGTAACCTCGTGTCTACTGTTTCTACTTTACCCACTCTGACTCTATTTACTAAGGTAACCTCGTATCTCCTGTTTCTACTTTACCCACTCTGACTCTATTTACTAAGGTAACCTCGTATCTACTGTTTCTACTTTACCCACTCTGACTCTATTTACTAAGGTAACCTCGTGTCTACTGTTTCTACTTTACCCACTCTGACTCTATTTACTAAGGTAACCTCGTATCTACTGTTTCTCCTTTACCCACTCTGACTCTATTTACTAAGGTAACCTCGTATCTACTGTTTCTACTTTACCCACTCTGACTCTATTTACTAAGGTAACCTCGTGTCTACTGTTTCTACTTTACCCACTCTGACTCTATTTACTAAGGTAACCTCGTATCTACTGTTTCTACTTTACCCACTCTGACTCTATTTACTAAGGTAACCTCGTGTCTACTGTTTCTACTTTACCCACTCTAACTCTATTTACTAAGGTAACCTCGTATCTACTGTTTCTACTTTACCCACTCTGACTCTATTTACTACGGTAACCTCGTATCTACTGTTTCTACTTTACCCACTCTTAAGGTAACCTCGTATCTACTGTTTCTACTTTACCCACTCTGACTCTATTTACTAAGGTAACCTCGTATCTACTGTTTCTACTTTACCCACTCTGACTCTATTTACTACGGTAACCTCGTATCTACTGTTTCTACTTTACCCACTCTGACTCTATTTACTAAGGTAACCTGGTATCTACTGTTTCTACTTTACCCACTCTGACTCTATTTACTAAGGTAACCTCGTATCTACTGTTTCTACTTTACCCACTCTGACTCTATTTACTACGGTAACCTCGTATCTACTGTTTCTACTTTACTCACTCTGACTCTATTTACTAAGGTAACCTGGTATCTACTCTTTCTACTTTACCCACTCTGACTCTATTTACTAAGGTAACCTCGTATCTCCTGTTTCTACTTTACTCACTCTGACTCTATTTACTAAGGTAACCTCGTGTCTACTGTTTCTACTTTACCCACTCTGACTCTATTTACTAAGGTAACCTCGTGTCTACTGTTTCTACTTTACCCACTCTGACTCTATTTACTAAGGTAACCTCGTGTCTACTGTTTCTACTTTACCCACTCTGACTCTATTTACTACGGTAACCTCGTGTCTACTGTTT
This sequence comes from Sebastes fasciatus, assembly GCF_043250625.1. Taxonomy (NCBI): domain Eukaryota; kingdom Metazoa; phylum Chordata; class Actinopteri; order Perciformes; family Sebastidae; genus Sebastes; species Sebastes fasciatus. The sequence goes on along the minus strand of NW_027428182.1, from coordinate 11,982 downwards.
CTACTTTACCCACTCTGACTCTATTTACTAAGGTAACCTCGTGTCTACTGTTTCTACTTTACCCACTCTGACTCTATTTACTAAGGTAACCTCGTGTCTACTGTTTCTACTTTACCCACTCTGACTCTATTTACTACGGTAACCTCATATCTACTGTTTCTACTTTACCCACTCTGACTCTATTTACTAAGGTAACCTCGTATCTACTGTTTCTACTTTACCCACTCTGACTCTATTTACTAAGGTAACCTCGTATCTACTGTTTCTACTTTACCCACTCTGACTCTATTTACTAAGGTAACCTGGTATCTACTGTTTCTATTTCACCCACTCTGACTCTATTTACTAAGGTAACCTGGTATCTACTGTTTCTACTTTACCCACTCTGACTCTATTTACTAAGGTAACCTGGTATCTACTGTTTCTACTTTACCCACTCTGACTCTATTTACTACGGTAACCTCGTATCTACTGTTTTTACTGCTTTACCCACTCTGACTCTATTTACTAAGGTAACCTCGTATCTCCTGTTTCTACTTTACTCACTTTGACTCTATTTACTAAGGTAACCTCGTGTCTACTGTTTCTACTTTACCCACTCTGACTCTATTTACTAAGGTAACCTCGTGTCTACTGTTTCTACTTTACCCACTCTGACTCTATTTACTAAGGTAACCTCGTATCTACTGTTTCTACTTTACCCACTCTGACTCTATTTACTAAGGTAACCTCGTATCTACTGTTTCTACTTTACCCACTCTGACTCTATTTACTACGGTAACCTCGTATCTACTGTTTCTACTGCTTTACCCACTCTGACTCTATTTACTAAGATAACCTGGTATCTACTGTTTTTACTTTACCCACTCTGACTCTATTTACTAAGATAACCTGGTATCTACTGTTTTTACTGCTTTACCCACTCTGACTCTATTTACTAAGGTAACCTCGTATCTCCTGTTTCTACTTTACTCACTCTGACTCTATTTACTAAGGTAACCTCGTGTCTACTGTTTCTACTTTACCCACTCTGACTCTATTTACTAAGGTAACCTCGTGTCTACTGTTTCTACTTTACCCACTCTGACTCTATTTACTAAGGTAACCTCGTGTCTACTGTTTCTACTTTACCCACTCTGACTCTATTTACTACGGTAACCTCGTGTCTACTGTTTCTACTTTACCCACTCTGACTCTATTTACTAAGGTAACCTCGTGTCTACTGTTTCTACTTTACCCACTCTGACTCTATTTACTAAGGTAACCTCGTGTCTACTGTTTCTACTTTACCCACTCTGACTCTATTTACTAAGGTAACCTCGTATCTACTGTTTCTATTTCACCCACTCTGACTCTATTTACTAAGGTAACCTGGTATCTACTGTTTCTACTTTACCCACTCTGACTCTATTTACTAAGGTAACCTGGTATCTACTGTTTCTACTTTACCCACTCTGACTCTATTTACTAAGGTAACCTGGTATCTACTGTTTCTACTTTACCCACTCTGACTCTATTTACTACGGTAACCTCGTATCTACTGTTTCTACTTTACCCACTCTAACTCTATTTACTAAGGTAACCTCGTATCTACTGTTTCTACTTTACCCACTCTGACTCTATTTACTAAGGTAACCTCGTATCTACTGTTTCTACTTTACCCACTCTGACTCTATTTACTACGGTAACCTCGTATCTACTGTTTCTACTTTACCCACTCTGACTCTATTTACTAAGGTAACCTCGTATCTCCTGTTTCTACTTTACTCACTCTGACTCTATTTACTAAGGTAACCTCGTGTCTACTGTTTCTACTTTACCCACTCTGACTCTATTTACTATGGTAACCTCGTGTCTACTGTTTCTACTTTACCCACTCTGACTCTATTTACTAAGGTAACCTGGTATCTACTGTTTCTACTTTACCCACTCTGACTCTATTTACTTAGGTAACCTGGTATCTACTGTTTCTACTTTTCCCACTCTGACTCTATTTACTACGGTAACCTCGTATCTACTGTTTCTACTGCTTTACCCACTCTGACTCTATTTACTAAGGTAACCTCGTATCTACTGTTTCTACTTTACCCACTCTGACTCTATTTACTAAGGTAACCTGGTATCTACTGTTTCTACTGCTTTACCCACTCTGACTCTATTTACTAAGGTAACCTCGTATCTACTGTTTCTACTGCTTTACCCACTTTGATTCTATTTACTAAGGTAACCTGGTATCTACTGTTTCTACTTTACCCACTTTGACTCTATTTACTAAGGTAACCTCGTATCTACTGTTTCTACTTTACCCACTCTGACTCTATTTACTACGGTAACCTCGTATCTATTGTTTCTACTGCTTTACCCACTCTGACTCTATTTACTAAGGTAACCTGGTATCTACTGTTTCTACTTTACCCACTCTGACTCTATTTACTAAGGTAACCTGGTATCTACTGTTTCTACTTTACCCACTCTGACTCTATTTACTACGGTAACCTCGTATCTATTGTTTCTACTGCTTTACCCACTCTGACTCTATTTACTAAGGTAACCTGGTATCTACTGTTTCTACTTTACCCACTCTGACTATTTACAACGGTAACCTCGTATCTACTGTTTCTACTTTACCCACTCTGACTCTATTTACTAAGGTAACCTGGTATCTACTGTTTCTACTTTACCCACTCTGACTCTATTTAGTACGGTAACCTCGTATCTACTGTTTCTACTGTTTTACCCACTCTGACTCTATTTACTAAGGTAACCTCGTATCTACTGTTTCTACTGCTTTACCCACTTTGACTCTATTTACTAAGGTAACCTGGTATCTACTGTTTCTACTTTACCCACTTTGACTCTATTTACTAAGGTAACCTCGTATCTACTGTTTCTACTTTACCCACTCTGACTCTATTTACTACGGTAACCTCGTATCTATTGTTTCTACTGCTTTACCCACTCTGACTCTATTTACTACGGTAACCTCGTATCTCCTGTTTCTACTTTACCCACTCTGACTCTATTTACTACGGTAACCTCGTATCTATTGTTTCTACTGCTTTACCCACTCTGACTCTATTTACTAAGGTAACCTGGTATCTACTGTTTCTACTGCTTTACCCACTCTGACTCTATTTACTAAGGTAACCTCGTATCTACTGTTTCTACTGCTTTACCCACTTTGACTCTATTTACTAAGGTAACCTGGTATCTACTGTTTCTACTTTACCCACTTTGACTCTATTTACTAAGGTAACCTCGTATCTACTGTTTCTACTTTACCCACTCTGACTCTATTTACTACGGTAACCTCGTATCTATTGTTTCTACTGCTTTACCCACTCTGACTCTATTTACTACGGTAACCTCGTATCTACTGTTTCTACTTTACCCACTCTGACTCTATTTACTAAGGTAACCTCGTGTCTACTGTTTCTACTTTACCCACTCTGACTCTATTTACTAAGGTAACCTCGTATCTCCTGTTTCTACTTTACCCACTCTGACTCTATTTACTAAGGTAACCTCGTATCTACTGTTTCTACTTTACCCACTCTGACTCTATTTACTAAGGTAACCTCGTGTCTACTGTTTCTACTTTACCCACTCTGACTCTATTTACTAAGGTAACCTCGTATCTACTGTTTCTCCTTTACCCACTCTGACTCTATTTACTAAGGTAACCTCGTATCTACTGTTTCTACTTTACCCACTCTGACTCTATTTACTAAGGTAACCTCGTGTCTACTGTTTCTACTTTACCCACTCTGACTCTATTTACTAAGGTAACCTCGTATCTACTGTTTCTACTTTACCCACTCTGACTCTATTTACTAAGGTAACCTCGTGTCTACTGTTTCTACTTTACCCACTCTAACTCTATTTACTAAGGTAACCTCGTATCTACTGTTTCTACTTTACCCACTCTGACTCTATTTACTACGGTAACCTCGTATCTACTGTTTCTACTTTACCCACTCTTAAGGTAACCTCGTATCTACTGTTTCTACTTTACCCACTCTGACTCTATTTACTAAGGTAACCTCGTATCTACTGTTTCTACTTTACCCACTCTGACTCTATTTACTACGGTAACCTCGTATCTACTGTTTCTACTTTACCCACTCTGACTCTATTTACTAAGGTAACCTGGTATCTACTGTTTCTACTTTACCCACTCTGACTCTATTTACTAAGGTAACCTCGTATCTACTGTTTCTACTTTACCCACTCTGACTCTATTTACTACGGTAACCTCGTATCTACTGTTTCTACTTTACTCACTCTGACTCTATTTACTAAGGTAACCTGGTATCTACTCTTTCTACTTTACCCACTCTGACTCTATTTACTAAGGTAACCTCGTATCTCCTGTTTCTACTTTACTCACTCTGACTCTATTTACTAAGGTAACCTCGTGTCTACTGTTTCTACTTTACCCACTCTGACTCTATTTACTAAGGTAACCTCGTGTCTACTGTTTCTACTTTACCCACTCTGACTCTATTTACTAAGGTAACCTCGTGTCTACTGTTTCTACTTTACCCACTCTGACTCTATTTACTACGGTAACCTCGTGTCTACTGTTTCTACTTTACCCACTCTGACTCTATTTACTAAGGTAACCTCGTGTCTACTGTTTCTACTTTACCCACTCTGACTCTATTTACTAAGGTAACCTCGTGTCTACTGTTTCTACTTTACCCACTCTGACTCTATTTACTACGGTAACCTCATATCTACTGTTTCTACTTTACCCACTCTGACTCTATTTACTAAGGTAACCTCGTATCTACTGTTTCTACTTTACCCACTCTGACTCTATTTACTAAGGTAACCTCGTATCTACTGTTTCTACTTTACCCACTCTGACTCTATTTACTAAGGTAACCTGGTATCTACTGTTTCTATTTCACCCACTCTGACTCTATTTACTAAGGTAACCTGGTATCTACTGTTTCTACTTTACCCACTCTGACTCTATTTACTAAGGTAACCTGGTATCTACTGTTTCTACTTTACCCACTCTGACTCTATTTACTACGGTAACCTCGTATCTACTGTTTTTACTGCTTTACCCACTCTGACTCTATTTACTAAGGTAACCTCGTATCTCCTGTTTCTACTTTACTCACTTTGACTCTATTTACTAAGGTAACCTCGTGTCTACTGTTTCTACTTTACCCACTCTGACTCTATTTACTAAGGTAACCTCGTGTCTACTGTTTCTACTTTACCCACTCTGACTCTATTTACTAAGGTAACCTCGTATCTACTGTTTCTACTTTACCCACTCTGACTCTATTTACTAAGGTAACCTCGTATCTACTGTTTCTACTTTACCCACTCTGACTCTATTTACTACGGTAACCTCGTATCTACTGTTTCTACTGCTTTACCCACTCTGACTCTATTTACTAAGATAACCTGGTATCTACTGTTTTTACTTTACCCACTCTGACTCTATTTACTAAGATAACCTGGTATCTACTGTTTTTACTGCTTTACCCACTCTGACTCTATTTACTAAGGTAACCTCGTATCTCCTGTTTCTACTTTACTCACTCTGACTCTATTTACTAAGGTAACCTCGTGTCTACTGTTTCTACTTTACCCACTCTGACTCTATTTACTAAGGTAACCTCGTGTCTACTGTTTCTACTTTACCCACTCTGACTCTATTTACTAAGGTAACCTCGTGTCTACTGTTTCTACTTTACCCACTCTGACTCTATTTACTACGGTAACCTCGTGTCTACTGTTTCTACTTTACCCACTCTGACTCTATTTACTAAGGTAACCTCGTGTCTACTGTTTCTACTTTACCCACTCTGACTCTATTTACTAAGGTAACCTCGTGTCTACTGTTTCTACTTTACCCACTCTGACTCTATTTACTAAGGTAACCTCGTATCTACTGTTTCTATTTCACCCACTCTGACTCTATTTACTAAGGTAACCTGGTATCTACTGTTTCTACTTTACCCACTCTGACTCTATTTACTAAGGTAACCTGGTATCTACTGTTTCTACTTTACCCACTCTGACTCTATTTACTAAGGTAACCTGGTATCTACTGTTTCTACTTTACCCACTCTGACTCTATTTACTACGGTAACCTCGTATCTACTGTTTCTACTTTACCCACTCTAACTCTATTTACTAAGGTAACCTCGTATCTACTGTTTCTACTTTACCCACTCTGACTCTATTTACTAAGGTAACCTCGTATCTCCTGTTTCTACTTTACTCACTCTGACTCTATTTACTAAGGTAACCTCGTATCTCCTGTTTCTACTTTACCCACTCTGACTCTATTTACTAAGGTAACCTCGTATCTCCTGTTTCTACTTTACTCACTCTGACTCTATTTACTAAGATAACCTGGTATCTACTGTTTTTACTGCTTTACCCACTCTGACTCTATTTACTAAGGTAACCTCGTATCTCCTGTTTCTACTTTACTCACTCTGACTCTATTTACTAAGGTAACCTCGTGTCTACTGTTTCTACTTTACCCACTCTGACTCTATTTACTATGGTAACCTCGTGTCTACTGTTTCTACTTTACCCACTCTGACTCTATTTACTAAGGTAACCTCGTGTCTACTGTTTCTACTTTACCCACTCTGACTCTATTTACTAAGGTAACCTCGTATCTACTGTTTCTACTTTACCCACTCTGACTCTATTTACTAAGGTAACCTCGTGTCTACTGTTTCTACTTTACCCACTCTGACTCTATTTACTAAGGTAACCTCGTGTCTACTGTTTCTACTTTACCCACTCTGACTCTATTTACTAAGGTAACCTCGTATCTACTGTTTCTACTTTACCCACTCTGACTCTATTTACTAAGGTAACCTCGTGTCTACTGTTTCTACTTTACCCACTCTGACTCTATTTACTAAGGTAACTTCGTGTCTACTGTTTCTACTTTACCCACTCTGACTCTATTTACTAAGATAACCTGGTATCTACTGTTTTTACTGCTTTACCCACTCTGACTCTATTTACTAAGGTAACCTCGTGTCTACTGTTTCTACTTTACCCACTCTGACTCTATTTACTATGGTAACCTCGTGTCTACTGTTTCTACTTTACCCACTCTGACTCTATTTACTAAGGTAACCTCGTGTCTACTGTTTCTACTTTACCCACTCTGACTCTATTTACTAAGGTAACCTCGTATCTACTGTTTCTACTTTACCCACTCTGACTCTATTTACTAAGGTAACCTCGTGTCTACTGTTTCTACTTTACCCACTCTGACTCTATTTACTAAGGTAACCTCGTGTCTACTGTTTCTACTTTACCCACTCTGACTCTATTTACTAAGGTAACCTCGTGTCTACTGTTTCTACTTTACCCACTCTGACTCTATTTACTAAGGTAACCTCGTGTCTACTGTTTCTACTTTACCCACTCTGACTCTATTTACTAAGGTAACCTCGTATCTACTGTTTCTACTTTACCCACTCTGACTCTATTTACTAAGGTAACCTCGTATCTACTGTTTCTACTTTACCCACTCTGACTCTATTTACTAAGGTAACCTCGTATCTACTGTTTCTACTTTACCCACTCTGACTCTATTTACTAAGGTAACCTCGTGTCTACTGTTTCTACTTTACCCACTCTGACTCTATTTACTAAGGTAACCTCGTGTCTACTGTTTCTACTTTACCCACTCTGACTCTATTTACTAAGGTAACCTCGTATCTACTGTTTCTACTTTACCCACTCTGACTCTATTTACTAAGGTAACCTCGTATCTACTGTTTCTACTTTACCCACTCTGACTCTATTTACTAAGGTAACCTCGTGTCTACTGTTTCTACTTTACCCACTCTGACTCTATTTACTAAGGTAACTTCGTGTCTACTGTTTCTACTTTACCCACTCTGACTCTATTTACTAAGGTAACCTTGTGTCTACTGTTTCTACTTTACCCACTCTGACTCTATTTACTAAGGTAACCTCGTGTCTACTGTTTCTACTTTACCCACTCTGACTCTATTTACTAAGGTAACCTCGTGTCTACTGTTTCTACTTTACCCACTCTGACTCTATTTACTACGGTAACCTCGTATCTACTGTTTCTACTTTACCCACTCTGACTCTATTTACTACGGTAACCTCGTGTCTACTGTTTCTACTTTACCCACTCTGACTCTATTTACTAAGGTAACCTCGTATCTACTGTTTCTACTTTACCCACTCTGACTCTATTTACTACGGTAACCTCGTATCTACTGTTTCTACTTTACCCACTCTGACTCTATTTACTAAGGTAACCTCGTATCTACTGTTTCTACTTTACCCACTCTGACTCTATTTACTAAGGTAACCTCGTATCTACTGTTTCTACTTTACTCACTCTGACTCTATTTACTAAGGTAACCTGGTATCTACTCCCCTCTGTCCTCTCTGTCCCCTCTGTCCCCTCTGTCCTCTCTGTCCCCTCTGTCCCCTCTGTCCCCTCTGTCCCCTCTGTCCTCTCTGTCCCCTCTGTCCCCTCTGTCCCCTCTGTCCTCTCTGTCCCCTCTGTCCTCTCTGTCCTCTCTGTCCCCTCTGTCCTCTCTGTCCTCTCTGTCCCCTCTGTCCCCTCTGTCCCCTCTGTCCCCTCTGTCCTCTCTGTCCCCTCTGTCCCCTCTGTCCTCTCTGTCCCCTCTGTCCTCTCTGTCCCCTCTGTCCTCTCTGTCCCCTCTGTCCTCTCTGTCCCCTCTGTCCCCTCTGTCCCCTCTGTCCCCTCTGTCCTCTCTGTCCTCTCTGTCCCCTCTGTCCCCTCTGTCCCCTCTGTCCCCTCTGTCCTCTCTGTCCTCTCTGTCCCCTCTGTCCCCTCTGTCCTCTCTGTCCCCTCTGTCCTCTCTGTCCCCTCTGTCCTCTCTGTCCTCTCTGTCCCCTCTGTCCCCTCTGTCCCCTCTGTCCTCCCTGTCCTCTCTGTCCTCTCTGTCCCCTCTGTCCTCTCTGTCCCCTCTGTCCCCTCTGTCCTCCCTGTCCTCTCTGTCCCCTCTGTCCTCTCTGTCCCCTCTGTCCTCTCTGTCCTCTCTGTCCCCTCTGTCCCCTCTGTCCCCTCTGTCCTCCCTGTCCTCTCTGTCCTCTCTGTCCCCTCTGTCCTCTCTGTCCTCTCTGTCCTCTCTGTCCCCTCTGTCCTCTCTGTCCCCTCTGTCCTCTCTGTCCTCCCTGTCCTCTCTGTCCCCTCTGTCCCCTCTGTCCCCTCTGTCCTCTCTGTCCTCTCTGTCTTCTGTAGGATCCGTGTCCTCTGTGTGATGAAGCTAAAGAAGAGCTGGAACCCTTCAGACACCGAGTGAGACACATTTCAGCTCACTGATACCTCTCTGTCTCTCCATCTGTCTCACCTGTCTCTCTCTCTGTCTCTCCATGTCTCTCCATCTGTCTCACCTGTCTCTCTCCATGTCTCTGACCTGTCTGTCTCTCTCTCTCTCTCTCTGTCTCTCCATCTGTCTCACCTGTCTCTCTCCATGTCTCTGACCTGTCTGTCTCTCTCTCTCTCTCTCTGTCTCTCCATCTGTCTCTGACCTGTCTCTCTCTATGTCTCTGACCTATCTGTCTCTCCATCTGTCTCTGACCTCTCTCTCTCTCTCTCTGTCTCTCTGTCTCTCCATCTGTCTCTGACCTGTCTCTCTCTATGTCTCTGACCTATCTGTCTCTCCATCTGTCTCTGACCTGTCTCTCTGTCTCTCTGTCTCTCCATGTCTCTGACCTGTCTCTCTCTCTCTCTGCCCCCCTGTCGGTCTCTCTCCAGTTTGTCCTGCAGCAGGTGGACATCAGTCTTCCAGAGAACAGTGTGTGGTGGGACAGGTACAGGTGGGACATACCCGTCTTCCACCTGAATGGACAGTTTGTGATGAAACATCGTGTGAATGTCGTCCTGCTGGACAAACTGCTGCAGGACGCCGAGACGCAGAAACCATGAGGACAGTTAATGATTTGACTGATGACGAATAAAGACAACTGATCATTAAATGTGTCACCGCTGTCTTCATGATAGGACATCTGACCAATCAGAGCAGCCCCTCAGTGTGATGTCACTGCTCATTGATTAGTCAGGTTTATCTTTCCTTCTTTAACAGCTGACTCTGAGTCTGAAGTGGTGGTCGTCAGGAGCGCGTGGCGGCTGCGTGGCGGCTGCGTGGCGTGTTGTTTTTTATTTCGTCGTCCATGTTAACAAGTTAGAGTGGACACACTGCCCGCATGAGACGCGCGTCTATTTTATAGAATAGAGGTCTCGCCTATTTTTCACGCGAGCCGCGCGTCTCTCAGCAGCAACAGACAGGAAGGTGATCTATTGACTGAATATTAACTTCATACCAGCAAGACTTCACTACAGTCTACAGGTCTGTCTGTAGAATATGTTACGGAGATGAAAAAAGTAAAGACTGATTTTTAAATCAACACTTCCTGCTTTCATTTCAAAATAAAAGCCCTCATGCGTTTTTTCTTTGCACAGAATTCCTTCATTTGTTAACACAAGGCTTTTATTCTGAAATATGTGCCGGACAGTGATGTAGAACATGCAGTGACTTGGAGAGCTCAATGAATGAATATAGTACGGGGTTTTAATTGTGGATTATTACTATTATTTACTAATTACCACACGTTACTGAACCTTTCTCTGTCTACAATAAATATAAATGATATTTATCATGAAGTTAAACGGCCATTAAAAGACAAACTCTATGCAGAAAGAAAGGGCTGACAGCAGCAGCTGAAACACAGCCGACACCACGCGACTCAGCTGCCAAACGCTCCTGACGTTGGTAGTGTGCCCACCACTTGAGTCACCTGATGCCTTAAGCTCATCAATATTTAATCTGCTGATGGTTCACCGTCTCTGGCTGTCAGCCAATCACAGCCAGGAGGGTTGGGAGCTGGTGTAGAGTGTACTGGTTGTCATGGAGACGGTCAGGTGTGTTTTCCGTGAGGTGAAGGTGTGTTGATGGCGTCCAGCAGCTTCATCATCGGCAGCAGAGCTGAAGATGTTCAGTTTGCTCTTCAGAGAGCCAAGAAAAAGATCAGCAACCTGCAGCAACAACTGATCAACAAGTAAGAGATCAATATATCTTTAATATTTATATCTATAACAACTGATCAACAAGTAAGAGATCAATATATCTTTAATATTTATATCTATAACAACTGATCAACAAGTAAGAGATCAATATATCTTTAATATTTATATCTATAACAACTGATCAACAAGTAAGAGATCAATATATCTTTAATATTTATATCTATAACAACTGATCAACAAGTAAGAGATCAATATATCTTTAATATTTACACTATAGAACTGATCAAGCTCCTCTTCTCTGGAACCAGCTCCCAGTTTCAGTCCGGGAGGCAGACACCGTCTCTACATTTAAGAGTAGGCTAAAGACTTTCCTCTTTGATAACGCTGATACTTAAGCTGCTATAGGCATAGACTGCCGGGGGACTTCCTATGACACACTGAGCTCCCCTCTCCTTCTGGATATACTCATGTCCCATGTCCATGTTGTTACTAACTTCATTCCTTCCCGGGAGTCCTTGTGCCTCCTTGTCTCGCAGCTAACCGTGGAGTGGGGTCACACCTGGAGCGAGGTTATACCTGGAGCGAGATCACACCAGGGAGCGAGGTTATACCTGGAGCGGGGTCACACCTGGAGCGAGGTTATACCTGGAGTGGGGTCACACCTGGAGCGAGGTTATACCTGGAGCGGGATCACACCAGGGAGCGAGGTTATACCTGGAGCATGGGTACACTTGGAGCAGGGTTTCACCTGGATCTTGGTGGTCTCCGGTATTGTGGCTGCATCTGCTGCCGCGTCGGTGCCTGCTTGACACCAACTGCTACCATCCCTAATTAACTACGTCTGTACGAGGGACTACCAATGCTAACGAGGGATTTCCAACACCTAATGACAATGTGGCAGCCTGGAGAATAACACTTCTCAATCACTGCCAAAGACATCAAGA